>NC_037668.1:67485221-67544583 GCF_003255815.1 Theropithecus gelada | reverse complement strand
GAAATTTTTTTTTTTTTTTTTTTTTTTTTTTTTTTTTTTTTTTGAGGCGGAGTCTTCACTCTGTCGCCCAGGCTGGAGTGCAGTGGCACCATCTCGGCTCACTGCAAGCTCCGCCTCCCGGGTTCGCGCCATTCTCCTGCCTCAGCCTCCCGAGTAGCTGGGACTACAGGCGCCCGCCACCGCGCCCGGCTAATTTTTTGTATTTTAGTAGAGACGGGGTTTCACCGTGTTAGCCAGGATGGTCTCGATCTCCTGACCTCGTGATCCGCCCGCCTCGGCCTCCCAAAGTGCAGGGATTACAGGCGTGAGCCACCGCGCCCGGCCTACTTTTTTTTTTTTTTTAAGAGATAGAGTCTAACTTTGTTGCCCAGGCTGGAGTATAGTGGCACGATCATGGTTCACTGCAGCCTTGACCTCCTGGGCTTAGGTGTCCTCCTGCCTTGGCCTCCTGAGTAGCTGGGACTACAGGTGTGCACTGCCATACCTGGCTAGTTTTTAAAGTTTTTAATTTTTAGTAGAGATGTTTTGCTTTGTTGCCCAGGCTGGTCCCAAACTCCTAGGCTCAAGCGATCCTCCTGCCTCAGCCTACCAAAGTACTGGGATTATAGTCATGAGTCACAGTACTCAGCCAAGAAAAGGATTTCTTCAGGTAGGGTTGTCCTTTGCACGGCGAGCGGGTGGGGCACAAATTGTATTATCTAAGTTTTCTCACCCCCTTAAAGGCAATATAACCCCATTAAGAATGCATGTTTTAGATTAACGAAGTTTATACTTTTCAGTATCCAAACATTTTAAACACTTTAATAGAAAACATTCAGGTTTTTTTTAAACTTAGGAACATTATGATAAACATTCATTTTTATATTGTTTGATTACATGATTCTAGAGCTTGGTGTTTGTTATTCTCTCCTTTTACTAGTCAGTTCTTTCTTATCACCTCTCCTCATTTTGCTGCTTCTAAATGAGTAATGAGTTTGAGAATTTTTTCTTAGTAAGAGTCAATAGGTTCTAAGCAAGAGCTCTAGAGTCTCATTTAGAGAATGAGAACTTTTTTTTTTTTTAATCTTTCTTTTGGCTTGAGGCTGTATTTTAACTCCAGATAAGTGAGATATTATCTATTCCTACATTTTTTTTTCTCATAGATCTTCTTTGAGAAACCAGTGATACTGAAAGACAAGGGGTCTACACTCTTGCGTTAGGGTTTCAGGAAGTAGAACTGGGTCAGGAAGAGAAAGATCACTTTCAGGCTGATAAGTTGCAATCACCCAGAGTGGTAGAGTATAGATTGGGGAGTTAAATTACCTAGTGCTGCATAACATAATAGATACAGACAGAAGTGGATGGTGGCTTAAGAATAAGTATGTGAGTTCTTTTCTCAGTGATCTTTGTGCCAGTAGAGCACTGGATTAGCCAGGAGCATTCTTCATTAATTTGACATATTTAAAAAAGAAAGCTGATGAGCTGGACGTACAACATGCTTTTGTACTGTGGGAAAGGCACGCCAGCGAGACCAGACTTGTTGGCTTGTTACAAAGTGTCCCAAACAAGCTCTTTTACTGTCTGTCTGAAAGGGAGTGAGTACCATTCTGTTTGTATAGAAGAAATCTCTTGTTTCTGAACCTATTTAACTGATTTCAGAATAATTTATGTATCTTTAGAAAAATAGAATTATTTTTTACTTTACCTAAAGTTTTCTTTAGTACCCTTTTCTGAGTAGCTGTAGGACTGGAGTAACCCTAGACCTTCATGTCTTTTGGAACTTAATGCAGTGAAAATGAGATTAAGCCTTTCTGCGTCCCCCCTTTTTGAAGAGACAGGGTCTGTTGCTGCTTAGGTTGGTCTTGAACTCCTGAGCTCAAGCAGTCCTCCCAGTTTGGCCTCCTGAGTAGCTGGGACTACAGACGCACACACTGTCATGCCTGGCTTTCAAGAATGAGGCTTTCTATAATAAACAGCCTTTCTCCTTGTTTTACCTGAGAATGAATATTTTCTATTGGTTTTTACGGGTGTGCCCCCTCCCTCCCCTTTTAAATTACTTAGGAGCTTGCAAGTTTTTGAAGAAACAGGAATCTCTCATAGTGAATTTCTCCATCGTCAACATACAGAAGAAGGTGGTGGTCCCCTTGGAGGTCCTCTGAAGTTCTCTAACCCTTGCATCCTTTGGCTTCATGCTGACCAGGCAGGTAACAGCCCTTTGATGCCCTAGAGTCCATCTGTGATGGAACTTAGAGTAATAAGTTACTGTATAGAAAATGCTTAGAACCATGGGTGGCTCGTAATGAACCCTAAACAAGTATTAGCTATTAATTTTATTATCATTATCATTATTTGTTGACTTAGGCACAGTGCCATTCCCCCTAGATATCTGTTTGGAAAGGGAGAAAGGATAGCCCTGGCACTAGGAGAAGACATCATGGGTAGAGTGGGATGGGATGGACAGAATGGGAAAGAGACTGCCATCCAGGGAAGGTCCAAAGGAGAAAAAGAAGGAAGTCTCTTGTGGAAGGTTGGCTGGAGGCTAAAATGTTCTAGAAGCAGTACGCCTTATAATTAGCTTGCTAGCCTGATGGTATTTTGTTGCTAAAGTATAATTATGCCCTGTGATAGTAGTAACTTATTCATCCAGCAAACGTTCAGTAAGCATTCAGTGAAGTGCTGGGTATTCTGTGTGGTACTTCGTTTTCAGAGTTGAAGAGGCAGTGTCTTTTCTTAAGGAATTCCCAGTCTAGTGAGACAACAGACAAGGAGATAGATACTATCTGTGTGTCTATTATTTATTTGACAAATGCTGGGCTAGATATATTTTCAGGGTGCTGTAGGGTCACAGAGAAGGGATGACGAACATTATCTGGGGGGAGTCAGAGACCAGTTTGCAAAGGTAGCCTATGATAGACCTGAAAAGATGACATCATTATGTGGAGAAACAGTAGAGTGTAGCACTGAAGAGCACAGGCTCTTGAGGCAGACTGTCTAATAGCAAATTCCTGATCTACTGGCTTCTAGTTATGTGAACTGTAAGACAAATTAGTTTACCTTTCTGTGTCCCAGTTCTCCTGTAAAATAGAGATAATAGTAATAGTACATATCTCATAGCTTCATTAAGGATTAGATGAATTAATACATGTAAAGTGCTCAGAATGTGTCTGACACATGACGGGTCCTCAATAAATGCAAACTTTCTAGGAAGGTTACTGTTGCTGTAGGCCAATAAATCGCAATGGTAGAGATGTAGAAGAATATAATTAAAATGGTGACAATCTATTGTTAAATTAACTGCCATAAATTGATTTAAAAAAGGAATTTTTCAATAATGAAATTTTGTAAATAAAATCTTCTACTCTACAATTCAGCATAAAATAATGGTGTCTGATTCATAGCAAAGGTGTTTGTCACATCTGAACAATTACAACCTCTCACTCTTTGCTCCTTTGCTTGGCTCAGTAGTTTAGAATGTATCTAGGATGTCTTTGGATGAAAGTTCCATATTCTTATCCGAGGTGTTATCTAGGGGTTCTTAAACAAAGTAACACTGAGTTACAGTATAATGACACATTAAATTAAAAATAAGAAAGGTAAACCAGGGGATCCTCAGCCACCTCTAAAACACATTGGGATATACATTCCATGTGAGAATAAAATATTTGTCCTTCACAATTGCTGTAGTTGTATGCTTTCTCTATATGATGAGGAGGCATGTGCTTCATTCTGGCTGTTTTTATTTGGAGCTGCAAAGTCTTAAATGTGAGTAAATAAAGTATGAATTATTACAATAATCTTTGGAATCTGAATTCTTTCTTCCATTTGGATAAATTCTCTTTTTTTTGTGACCACCTGTTCACTCATGATGTAAGTATATAGTAGGTACGTACAACTTGCTTGCTGATTGATGGGCTGATTTGATTCAAGTTCTAGATAAGCGCTTGGATAAGAGGGTGGATGACATGCTTGCTGCTGGGCTCTTGGAGGAACTGAGAGATTTTCACAGACGCTACAATCAGAAGAATGTTTCAGAAAATAGGTGAGGATTTGGCTGTTATTCTGACCTACTGTCCATCTTTTGCCTACAGTCAAAAGACCATAATGCTAATACTAGCTTTGGGTCTACCTGTTTATCAGCCTTCATTACAGATGCAGTTTTTTAATCTTTCAGACAGTCCCAGGAGTTAACTTTTTAAGAAAGTAACCTGGTGGGTAGGGGAGGGGAAAATTTCAGAGAATCAGTAACTGCTCAGGATCTCAATTTCCTTATCTGACAGATGAAATGGTTCAACTAGGTCCATCTCCAAAGCGCCTGCTAACTTTTAGGAGCAATGGCTCATCTGCTGATGCCCTCCTATTCCCAGCCAGGACTATCAACATGGTATCTTCCAATCAATTGGCTTCAAGGAATTTCACGAGTACCTGATCACTGAGGGAAAATGCACACTGGAGACTAGTGACCAGCTTCTAAAGAAAGGTGTGAATTCTTCCATCTGACCTAGTCTTGGACATCTTTGGGTGGCAGGGTACTCTGCTGGTATGGTCTGAGAAAGAGCCAAGGCTCAAAGCATCCCAAGTAGCCTTCAGCTCAGAATTGAGATTTTTGTCCACCAAGTCTGACATTGTACTGCCATGACTGACTTTCTCCTGCTGGGCTGGGAGGGCCTGCCTCTCTGCAGGGTAAGGAGTGCTTACCTAGATGCTGTTAAATCTACTGTATCTTTCAGGTATCGAGACTCTGAAACAAGTAACTAAGAGATATGCCCGGAAGCAAAACCGATGGGTTAAAAACCGTTTTTTGAGCAGTAAGTCTCATGTTTTTCCTTATACTATGGGTCTGTTTTCAATAGAATATAGATGTCCTCAGCTCACCCAGAAAATGAATTTTAGATTCCGGGCCTGTTCTGAGATTCTGGATCTGACCTAGGGGAAGTTCTATAACATAAATGATTATCCAGGAATATTTTCTTGTGATGTCTCAGAAAAAAAAAAAAAATTGTTTGCATTGAGGAGTCTGCCTTCTGCCTTGAACAGATGGATACTGGCTGCAAACAGCTAAGAACAACAGCAGCATCTTCTTAGGAGAGTTGGTGTTCAGGGCTGATTTTTAGCTTCAGTTTCGTACCTGAAGAGCAGTCAGATTTCTGTAGGGAAGATTTCCTAATTACAATGTTTTTTGGGGGCCAGATGAGTAGTATAAAAAGACACCTTCACCATTTCTCCCAGCATCTCCACATGGTGCTTCAGATTGCTTCAAATGAAACTTTAATTGAACAGCATTTTTAAGGGAAAATAAAGGAAATTTTTATTCATTTGGCCCTGTACTGTGTCTTTGGCACTAAATTTGGTGCCATACATATATTATTGAGTCTTCAAGGTAGGTGTTATTCTTTTCTTTTTACAGATAAGAAAATGAAGGCCGGCCGGGCGCGGTGGCTCAAGCCTGTAATCCCAGCACTTTGGGAGGCCGAGACGGGCGGATCACGAGGTCAGGAGATCGAGACCATCCTGGCTAACCCGGTGAAACCCCGTCTCTCCTAAAAAAATACAAAAAACTAGCCGGGCGAGGTGGTGGGCGCCTGTAGTCCCAGCTACTCGGGAGGCTGAGGCCGGAGAATGGTGTAAACCCGGGAGGCGGAGCTTGCAGTGAGCTGAGATCCGGCCACTGCACTCCAGCCTGGGCGACAGAGCGAGACTCCGTCTCAAAAAAAAAAAAAAAAAAAAAAAAAAAAAGAAAATGAAGGCCTAGTGAAGTTAAATAACTTGCCAAAAATCACCCAGCTAGTCGGCAGTAGATAACTGAACGCAGGCCTGACACAGAGTCCACACTCCTTTCTACTGCTACTCTTACTTCCTTTAGCTGTAACTTTAGCAAGACAGCATTAGTATTGGACTGTGGGTAAAAACTATGTGGTTATGAGCGAAAGGAGATTAATTTAAGCATAAGTGAAACTTCAGTTTTATCTTGTGGACATGTTTTAAATATGCTTCTGAATCATCCTGTGTTTACCTTTTGCTGGTAGACTTCTGCTCTCAATTACAGATAGGGCCAGCTGAAGCGTCTGCCCCACTCGGTTGCCTCTGAAAATACATACCTTGATCCCTGCTGTTTACCACTAAACTGCTAACATTCTTTCTCCCAGCTCCCACTCTCTGCCTGAGCTCTCCAGTGGAGTTCTGGTGTGAAGAGGCTCGTTATGCTTTCTTCTACTTATCCTGTTTTCTCTGCATGTCCTGGTAGATAGAAGTCTTAGTGTCATCTGAAGTTGAAGCTCAGTGCTGTACTACAAATTTCTAATGCAACTTCTCTTCTCCCCATGTCTGACAACAAGCCTGTAACAGAAGACTTTTTGGTAATAATTTAGAACTTCTTCCTGTAGTAAAACCACAATAGTTCCTCCATCTCTGTGGCAGGAGGAGTTGATGGCACAGTGTGTCATATGCCCGTTCCTCATTCGTGTGTATGCCGGCATCGTCCTGGTGCTGAGTGAAAGGCACAGCTGCCCTGTAAATCAGGAGCTGTGCGTGATTGGCCAGGGCTGGTCTGCTGAGATATGGTTCTGGCAGGAAGCCAGGGGGACTTCCCCACCCCAGCTTGGCCTTGGACCCAAGCCAGAAATAGCAGCTGGGAGCCGAGAACTTGTTGAAAGGTGCTTAGACAGGGCACAGAAGCCCAACAAAGGGCTTAGAGGAGAAAGGAAAATGTAGAGTGGCCTGGAAACAGGTGCAGAGCTTAGCCAAGGCCAGGTGTGCTGTGGATGCTGCCTGCACCCTCCTAGTCTCACCTTTCCGTGTGGTGGCAGGTGCAGCCCAGTCCAGTCTATGAAGAATCTTATTTGTGGTTGGCACAATCAAAAGGCCAGCACCTGCCAGTCGTTGGCATCCCAAGGCCTTTGATGTTTTTGCCTATGGGTGATGCTCTTTGCCTTTAGGCAACTGAATTAACCTAGCTGTGGAAGGCAATTTAGTATGTACATAGGCAGGGAAGCTAACTGCAGAGACTAAACTCTTGCAACATGGTTGGCTCAGGTGGGTGAAATACCTGTAGCTGCACTCTTTGCTACTTTCAGTCTCATCTGCATTCGAAAGTGTCTACCAGGGGGTGTTTCTTGAATACCCTCTAGATCAGGTTTTTAAAAGAAGTTGCTCAACTACATCAATTCCAAGGTTTCTTTCTGGTTCGCAGATTCTGTGGCTTATTGGCTGATATGATTCTGTTCCCAGCCCATGCTGTCAAAGCATTTCATGAGTCCCAGGCCACTGAGGGAATATATGCAAACCTGAGACTAGTATCTGCTCCTAAAGAAAGCTGTGAATTCTCTTGCCACAGATCGCCATCATCGTAAGATGATACGGAACTTAGAATAGGCACTTACTTAAAGCTGTTAGTTTATTTCTTCTTATGATGTGCTGTCTTTGTGTTGTAGCTCACACAATGGTCCCTTGAGCTGTTAACTCTATTCTGGTTTCCTGGCTGATCTGGAAGATCCAGCACCCATGTATCTAGATTATGTAGCTAGTCTTATTGGCTGCAGAGCAGTTAAACCTTTAGGCCTTTCTTGGATTGTGGTTCATGTTTCAGTTAGAATGAATAGCATGGTCAGAATGTTTACTCCTTTGGCTCTGTGTATTTCCTTGGAGGATTTCAGAGTCCTAGGTGCAGAATAGATTGGGTTTGAGGCTGACCTCTCACAACCTTTCTTTGTCATCATTAGGACCTGGTCCCAGTGTCCCCCCTGTCTATGGCTTAGAGGTATCTGATGTCTCGAAGTGGGAAGAGTCTGTTCTTGAACCTGCTCTTGAAATCGTGCAAAGTTTCATCCAGGTAATTGTGAATCATACAGTCTATTGTCTGGTTTTTAGAGCACTTTTGTTAGCTGACACCTTTGTTGCTATACTGAAGAACCAGGCCTTCTTTTCCATAGAATAAAGCCAGAGGGCTGGCTACTTTTCAGTACCTGGAGACTGCTTTTCTACTTTTACATTCAGAAAGGTTGTTGCTAAAATCTGTATACAACCCATCTGCTCTCTGGGGTGAGAAAAAGGAATCTTAGGAAAATCCCACTTCCCTTAATAGAGAATTATATCCAGATCTCTTTGAATTGAATATTCCCTTCCACCCTTGTTCTTTTAGGGCCGCAAGCCTATAGCCACTCCAATAAAGATGCCATACAATGAAGCTGAGAACAAGAGAAGTTATCACATGTGTGACCTCTGTGATCGAATCATCATTGGGGATCGCGAGTGGGCAGGTAGAGTATGGGGAGGGGCATGAAGAAATCTATAAGGGTGGGTTCACACTGACTTCATGAAATTCAAGGTCTTTGGCAGATTGAACCTGGAGTCTATTTATTTGTAAAGGGACAGCTAGATTCCTCTAAGAGCCTGTGCTCAAATTCACTGGAGGCTTCCCCCAACTAGGGAGTTGTCTCTGTATTCTGAGATTCAGAGGAAAATCAAATGCTCTCCATCTTCAGCTGGAATTAATATTTTATACTAAGAGATCTGCAGGTAACTTTCTAGAGCTCCTTTGACTTTGTGGTCCTGCCTTGGAGGAGTTTCTTGGCCTTTCATGTTTATAATTCAGTGGGGGAGGGATCAGGAAGTAAGGGTGTAAGGGAAGCCAGGCAGCTCATCCAGGAGACTGGAAGAAGCAGAAGCATAGCTGGGAGCGGGCAGGAAGTACAGTTACTCCTCCTCAGTGTGGTTTTTAAAAGTGGTATCTCTTCAGTAACCTTTGAGGTAATTGTTGACATAGTGGTAGTTGCTAAAACTGTGATAAAAAGATGTTAAGGGAAACTGTGTGAAAGTCAGCCTGTCACACATGTATAAAGAAGGTTAGTTCCCCACCACCTCAGGGCCAGCCCCACCCTAAGGCTCTGTATCCCTGCATTAGAGCCTGGCTCTGCCTCTGCCACAGAGTTACATTGCACACACATCGTTGGATTTTCAGTTTTCTGCAGTGATCCAGTCAAAGCCCAGGACTTCTCCCCCAAGCCTTGAGTTTACTTGGTATTTAGAAACAGGTGTAAGGTTTGCTGCTTTCAGGCACAGTGGGGCTTGTCGTTTACTCAGCGGCTGGGATCCTTCTGTTCAGAGTACTGTTTTGCATGGGATTCTCAGAGAAGTAGATTTTTCTCCCCAAAGCAACCAATAGGATGATTAGGTCTATTAACTGGTAACTGGCAAAATGAACTCTGTTGTCAGAGACTGGGGATGGCTGTGATTGCCCAACCAGCAGAAGAAGCCTCGATTGTCGTTGGTTTATAATGATGAAAGGGGAAGAGAAAGAGAGTGTCTGATTGTTTTTTTCTAAAGGAAACTTAGTGGTTCGATTTGTTGAATGTCCTTCAGGGATAGCCTTAGAGAAGCAACATGTGTGAGCCTTTGTGAGCTTAGCTTGTGTAAGCCCTTCTGTAGTGCCATCTGTCAAGTCCTTGCTCCCATCTCCTGCTGCCATGGAGAGCCAGCCCAGAAGCCCATTTTTTGCCTTAGGCTCTAGCTGGAGAACAAAGCTGACTTATTTCCCCAAGTAAACTTTTCTCTTAATTCTAACCTCTACCTTACTTATTCTTGCTTCTAAACTCTTCAAAATGATGTTTTTAATATGTATAAAAGAGAATTTAAACTAGTTGTCTATCTCTTTCAGTGTTCCCAGATGAGATTTCCTTGAAAAAAGAACAGGATAGTGAAAATAAACCTGTATAAGTTAGTCATAAGGTGGGAACTGTCTTAGGGGTGACAGGTCCGCAGTTGATAGCAGGCAACAGTGGCCCTTCAGCTTGACTTCCTCCTTGAACCCTCGGAAGAAATTGTCAGTGATAAATGCACCTTCCTGTATCCCTGGAGCAGTGTGTGCCTAGAGAATCTTGCCAGAGAGTGGTTCACATGACCTTTTTGACCCAGGCACAGGGATGCCAGACCAGGAAGGACAACAGGCAATGCCCTGCAATACAGAGGATTTGAATTTCTAACTTTTCAGCCTTACAAGTTAAAAATGTATCTGTAACAGGAAGCCCCATACTACAGAGACCTGATTCTGGAAAGTGGGATCTCTATTTGAAGCCACGGGTCTAAGTAGAAGAGTTTACCTGCTGTGTGACCTTGGACATTTTGTAAGACCTCTCTGAACTTCAGTTTCCCTTGTGTAAAATGAGCAGAATAGTACCATCTTACAAGACTGCCATGAGGATTGGTGATGTAAAGTACCTGGCAGGGAGCACTTGCTATGTGGTAGCTCACTTTCTTTTGCCAGCTCGCTGGCCATATAATTTATTCTTCCCTTAAAAATGCTAAGCAGCTATACCCGTACATGTTTTGATCTTGCTATTTATTGTTGAAGAAAAGCATTGTATAGTTAATTTTACTTGCTTCTAGATTAATTCTAGAGCATTCTAATGAGTTTTTTTGTTTGTTTGATTTGGTTTTGTCTTATCAGCGCATATAAAATCCAAATCCCACTTGAAGCAACTGAAGAGAAGAAGAAGGTTGGATTCAGATGCTGCCAACACCATAGAAAGTCAGAGCATTTCCCCAGACCATGACAAAGAACCTAAAGAGAAGAGATCCTCAGGGCAGAATGAGCAAGAGTTGAAATGCAGCATTTAAGAGACATGTCCAGTGGCCTTTGGAAAGGTGGCGGGGATCTACTTCTGAAGGGAGGGGTATGTCTGTCTCCCAGTCTGGGCAGAGGAGTGCTATGCAGAATTTTGTGCATAGCAGAAAAGCTCCCACCATTTTCTTTCATTCAGTGGCGTGTTCTAAAGTCTCATGTTCTCTATAATAGAAACAGTAGGTCTTGTCAGCTCCTTGTATGGCTGATGTGTCTGGAAATGATGTCGTTCAAGAAAGCATTTTTTTTTCTTTGAATCTTAAAGGTTCTATTATTAAAAGAGGCACAGATTCCACATTTTTATACATGAGGATCTTTTTTTGTGGTGAATACCAGGACTGACTGCATCCCTTTAAAGAAGTTTTATGTCCTTGACTCTGGCTAAAATTATCTGATTTCCAGATGCTTTTGTAGATGACTGAAGTATTTGTGAGCCACATATTGGGAGTTCTAGATTTGAGTGAATGGCAGGAAAGGACCATCCCCACTGAGATGATTAAGTGAAGCAAACTAGTTCTCGGAATTCTACAGAGAAGGAGGGAATCAGACTGAGGAAGCTGTGACATGGGACTTGAAGACCAAAGACTTTGAAATTTGCAAGCTGCTCATATGTGAGTTATTATCACTGCTGTCTTTCTATTGAGTTACAAATCTATATTTTTATTGAAATTTAAATAAAGAAAAAATTTACAAGAGCCTCTTTGATCCAAAAGACATACAAATCCATGTCTAGTTTATACACAGTATGCTCTGTTATCAATATGATATAGCTTTTTCTCAAATTTGACATTCTTCGTAGATCATGCTGTCCATTTATGTAGCAGGTGTTTATTTAGCACATTATAGTCCTTGAAGACATCTAGAGAGGGTCTTTTATTGGAGATCCATTACTTCCAGTTGAAGCCCTCTTTCTGGAGTGACCTGCGCTGCCAGCAATATTAAATAGTTATTATTGATATATAACATCACATATAGCATTTTTAGTGTATAATTCAGCAGCATTGACTACACTCACAATGTTGTGCAATCGTTACCACTATCTACTTCCAAAACTTTTTTGTCACTCCAAACAAACTTTGTGCCCTTTAAGCATTAACTCCCCATTCAAATACATTTTGTTTGTGCAGAATCTACTATATGAGAGGCCCTGAATTAGGCTAAAGGGAATGCAGAGATGAGATGTGTTCTTGCCTTCAGGGAGCTTATAAATAATTGCATGTGTACACAAACACCAATCCAGGCAAGAGAGTATCAAAGGCCACAAGAGCTGTGTAGAATTTCAGTTTAGAAGGAAGGGAAGCGATCATGGAAGGAGGAGCATTTCTGCTGGACCTTGAAAAGCAATTGTTGGTAAATGTTTTGTTTCCTATGCATGTAAGACTTCACAGAGGAGAAGGCAGAGTAAAAAAACTATCTAACTTGATTGACCTTTTTTTAAACAGTGCTGAATTCCAGAACCTCACCCACCTTTAACTCATTTGAATCTCAAAAATAAATTTATTCTCTGGGCAAAGAAGTTTATTAACTACTTTAGGAGCTAACAAGGTGAGAAGCCACATCTTCCCAGTGGGAGTGGAGATGAGTACTTACTGTGAGCCAAGCAGTGCTAAGTTCTTTTTATACGTTATCTTCTCACATTCCCTGGGAGGGAAATGCTGTTTTCTTTGCTGTTAACTGGGGGGAAACTAAGGCTCAGCAGTGGAGTACAGCTGGCAAGTGGTAGAGCTGGAATTGAGGTGAGGCTGGTAGACAACCTTTTAAGCACTGTGTTAAGCTGGCAGTTTGTAGGGAAGAACCTTTAGTTTCTCTGAAATATTCTTCGTTCAAGTTGCTAAATATGTTTTAAAGCCTAAAAAAGTTTCAGTAGACAAGCAGGAAAAACTAGTTTTAATCATTGTACGTTAAAAAGCCTTTAATTCTTCCATCTGAAATACTTGGAGCAGTAACTTCTCATTGAACTCATTGTTATCTCTATGGCAATTGGAAATCAGGAATTTTTTACAAAAAAAAAATCAAAGTGTCTAATATTTATGAAGCACTTGCTAAGTGTAAGGCACTGTGGTCGAGCCCACTGTTCATATTCTTAGAAATTGTAAATTCAACCAAATGAAGTTCCTTTATCAGCAGCAAAGAGCCTGGGAAAAGCAGAACACTCACTAGAAATCTGCCTGGCGCTCTGGGCTGAGGCACTGCCCTGAGTAGATTTCCCTTTTGTGCCTGCTCCCCAATGAATGACTTTGCTGTCAAGTGTAGGGAAGGAAAATAGTTTGTCTTGTGATGGTCATAAATGTAGAGATGAAAGAATCCTTTATCTCTTGTATGGATGGGGAAACTGAGGCCTAAAATATGGATGTTCCAGTCACAGAGCACGGCAAAGCCAGGACAAACCTTAGATCACCTTTCTTACTCTATTACTAAATCTCATACCAAATCTCATTTGAGAACTGAAAAGTACCATAGAGCTTTGGGCTATTTGCTCAGCCTGGAGTGAGAATGAGGAATGCCATTTTGTACCATCTGGCCATAGCAATCTCCAGGCAAGCAGAGCCCTCCAGTCCAGGTACCCAGAGCCTCCAGTCCGTCACACCAGCAGTGCTATCTAAATGGCTTTGGCAATTAATTCCAATACTCAATGAGCTCTTAGGTTCACCTGCTTCTGTCAGTAAAAATCTTGATTAGGCTTTAGATATTTCTTACAGTTCAGGCAATGTTGTTGTAGGTGGGTAGAAAGTACTTTGATTCTGAAGAGAGATCTAGATTCTTAGACTTGAAAATACTTTGCTTGATTCTTAGGGCTAAGCAAGACAACAGCTCATCTGTATTCCAGGAATATGGCTTGATCCTTCCTAGCAGTGAGTAATTTTTTGTACTCTCTTAGCTCTCTTTAGTTCCAAATAGGATTTTTTTGCTTAAAACAAAACAAAACACACAGTATAACATTAAAAAACAACGGTCCAGAAGTGGTGGCTCCCGCCTGTAATGCCAACGCTTTGGGAAGCTGAGGCAGAAGGATCACTGAAGCCTAGGAGTTTGAGACCAGCCTAGGCAACGTAGTGAGACCCAGTCTGTTTAAAAATATAGATAGATAGATAGATAGATAGATAGATAGATAGATAGATAGATAGATAGATAGATAGATAGATAAGATAGATTAGATAGATAGATAGATAGATAGGCCGGGTATGGTGGGTCATGCCTATAGTCCCAGCTACTTGGAAGGCTCAGGTAGGAGGATGGCTTGAGCCTGGGAGATTGAGGCTACAGTGAAACATGATCATGCCACTGTACTCCAGCCTGGGTGGCAGAGCAACACCGTGTTGCTCAAAAAGAAAATAAAATTAACAACCCCCTCCCCCTAGACACACATGCATGAAATCAACCTTTTATGAATGCAGTGACTTGTCAGTATCCCTAGCACCTAGAAACAGTCAAATATTTGTTAAATAAATTGCATGACAGCATAAAAACTAAGTAGGTCTCTACATAAGTGATCTGCTTCAATAGTTAAATACCCTTTAACCAAGATGAAGAAATTTTGGGATAGCCACTGGCAGGAATTTCAGTATTTGATTATCACCTACTTGGGCAGTTAAGGCTGTTTTCTAAAATGATGGCTACCTGGTTATTTGTAAAGCTGCTCTGAATGCTTACAAAGGAAGCTGCATGTTTGCATTAGTTCAGGTAAAAGGCTACGTTGCTATAACAAAGAGACTCAACGATACAGTGGCTTAAAGAACAAAGAAGTTTATTCTTTCTCAGGTAACACCTCTGAAGGGAATTGACCTGTCTGAAGTGAGCGGTTCAGGTCACTGGGGCAGCTCTGCACCAAATGGTGATTCAGGCACACAGGTTCCTCATATCATGTTGCTTCTCCATCCTCTGGAGCATTGTCCTCATGGGCTGCGTGCTTAAAGCTGGGTCATCATTGGTCCCAGCTAATGGGAAGGGGAAAAGGAACAGGGAGGAGGCAGACCCGCTACCTGAAGGCCTAGACCCTTCAGTGGCATGGATACTTCTGCATACATTCTCACTTTCCATTGGCAAGGACTTAGTCCAATGGCCACGCCTACCTTGCCAGGAAGGCTGAGAAACGTAGTCAAGCCATGTGCCAAGAAGGAATGGGAGGACAGGTTTTGGTGGGCAACTTACAGTCCCCACTAAATGGAAGGAGCACTCAATTCCAGGCTCATTTAACTAATTAATAAACTCTGCTAGTTTGCTAGGGACAAATCTCTCTATTTCCCCATCTGTGAAATTAGTGAGTTGTATTGAGCTGACCTCTGAAATATTTCAAAAAGTAAAGCTTGAGAAAATCCTGACTGGTAGGACTTTAAGACAAGAATAAGAAAACATTGTAGGGAATGGGAGTCTGTATAAACCTCAGGGCCAGTGGCTGATACTGTAAAGATGGTGGGGAGGAAAGATGGAAGGTGTTTTGGTGGCATTGTTGAATAACTGAACTAATGATGACTTAACTGCCTACCTTCAGACTTTGTTTTATGTGGCAGGGAGGGGGCAGTGGGAGAAAGAAACCACTATTTGTATTTGCAGCTGAACACTTTATTTTCCAATATACTATCTGTGTGATCTTGGGAATATTGCTTAAAAGCCTGTTTCCTCATGTGTAAAATGAAGTTATCTGTATTCCACGGGACATGGTAAAGATTAAGTGAGGTCCTTTTGTAAATGGCATAGTGTTTTGGCACTGTAGTGCCCAGTAAATGGTAAGTATAAATTGGATTTATTTGCTTCATTGGGGAAAAATTGTTAATGCTACTAAAATGTTGGTTTCTGATATGGTATCATTTCTTGGAAGTTATCAGGGCAAGGTCTGACTTAAGACTGACTAGTTTGGTGGACTGTAGTACTAATGGCCAGAACTGGTGCCTCAGGCTTCATCTGCCACCCACCTAGGCTTCAGCTGTTAGGTTTGGTTTGTTTCAATGCGTATGATTTCCTCCATGGGTCAGCTCATTTGCTTGGACTGTTTTCTTCCCTTGAAATGTCCTTTCCCCTGCTCTTTACCTAGTGAACTCCTGCACATCCTTCAAGGCCCACATCTGATGTCCTCTCCTTAGAAAAAGCTTCTTCGACTCCTCTAGGGAGACTTAATTTCTCCTCCTAGGAGTTAATACGTAATAGTGTTAATATTAGCTGGTGCTTATGTAGTCCTGTGAGCTAGGCACTGCTTTAAGCACTTTTACACATATTAACTCATTTAATCCTCACAGAGCCCAATGAGGTAGTTTTGTCATTGTTCTTGTTAGCTCTGTCTTACAACTGAGGAAAGTGAGTAGAGCAGTTAGATGACTTTCCTAAGGGCAAGCTGGGATTTGAAAATAGGTGGGTGGCTCCAGAGTCTGTTCTGCCTCATTATTTTGCTACAGCTCATAGCACCTGTTATTTATCTCTTGTTCCCACTGGAAAGTAAATTCTGCCAGGATCTGAGTACTATTTTAAGATAATTGTGGAACATATAGTGGGCACCCAATGTATATTGAGGCTAATTTCTGCAAGGCACACCTCCCTGTCTAAATGTAGACATGGCTCCTCTTCATTGAGTGCTTTCTGTGTGTCAGGCATTATATCAAGCACATGCATACGTTATAATGATTCCTTAAAACAAATGGACAAGATAATTTGTTATCACCATTTTATAAACACAGCTTAATAAACAGTGGTTGGCATAGAGTAAACATGCAAATATTTACCGAGTACCAGAGAGAAAGCTTGGTGAGGGCAGCGATTTTTGTCTGTTGTTCACTGCTTTATCCCTGGCACCTACAATGGCCTGCTGCTTAAAAGCACTTATTTGTGTTTTTGTTTTTTAATTTAAGTCAGCCTTTCATTTTTATCCAGATTTATTGAGATATAATTGACAGATAAAATTGTATGTATTCAAGCTATATAAAGTGATGGTTTTATATATGTATATATATGTGTGTGTGTATCAATCTATCTTACCTGTCTATACCACCATCAAGTTAGTTAACATATCCCATAAACATTTGTTGAGCTAGGATTTGAAGCCAGTTTGGGCTGACTCCAAACCCATGCTCTAACCACAACCCTCTACTTCTGCAAGGGCATTTCTTTAGGGTTTTTGAACATACAGATTTAGGGTTTTTGAATGTACAAATTATTTATATCCGATCTACTTCTAAGAAAGAATCAAAGGAAGAAAACGTAAAGAAGAAAAGATGATTGAAGAACTAAAACATGTACAAAGATGTTTATGGCAAGAATCATGGTTACAAATGGAACAACTCAAACTAACTTAAGTAAAAAGGTGGATTTATGATTGGGTTAATGAGGTGTCTCATCAAATTCAAGGGCAAGAAAGTATCTAGGCTCCAGGCACAACTTGTACTACCCAATCTGAGGCTTTAGAGACTTTCTCTTTTCTCTGCAAATCAGCTCACTCCTCTCTCACTGTAAACAGGCTTTCTCTGCATGGCAGGAGACAGGGCTGCTAGTAGCGCCTGTGTTTCACCTCTTACGGCCTTGACAACTGGAGACAGATTGTGCGGATGTTCTCTCTGGTTCTAAGTTCAAAAGCCCTAGGACACCCTGTACCCATTAGAATGACTGCTATAAAACAAAACAAAACAAATAAACCCAGAAGATAACAAGTGTTGGCAAGAATGTGGAAAAATTGGAACCCTTTGCACTGTTGGTGAGAATGTAAAATAGTGCAGCTGCTGTGGAAAATGGTATGGCAGTTCCTCAGAAAATTAAAAAGGGAACCGCCATATGATCCAGCAGTCCCCCCTCTGGGGATATATCCCAAAGACCTGAAAGCAGGGTCTCAGAGAGATACACCCTCGTGCTGCGTAGCAGTGTTCTTTACAATAGCCAAGGGGTAGGAGCAGCCCAATTGTCCGTCAAGAGTGACTCTAGGCTGGATGCGGTGGCGCACACCTGTAATCCCAGCACTTTGGGAGGCTGAGGTGGGTGGATCACCTGGGGTCAGGAGTTTGAGACCAGTCTGACCAACATAGCGAAATCCTGTCTCTACTAGAAATACAAAAATCAGCTGGGTGTGGTGGCGCAGGCCTGTAATCCCAGCTACTTGGGAGGCTGAGGCAGGAGAATCACTTGAATCTGGGAGTTGGAGGTTGCAGTGAACTGAGATCGCACCACTGTGCTCCAGCCTGGGCAACAGAGTGAGACTACATCTCAAAAAAAAAAAAAAAAAAAGAAAAGAAAGAAAGAAAGAAAAAGAAAAGCGAATCTAAGGACTGCACACAGTGGCTTGTGCCTGTTATCCCTGCTCTTTGAGGGGCCAAGGCAGGAGGATCACTTGAGCCCAGGAGTTCAAGACCAGCCTGGGCAACATAGTGAGACCCCATCTCTACAAAAATTAAACAGATTAGCTGGGTGTGGTGGTGTGTGCCTGTAGTCCCAACTACTTAAGAGGCTGGGGGGGGAGGATCACTTAAGCCCAAGAGGTAAAGGCTGCAGTGAGCTGTGATTGTGTTACTGCACTCCAGATCCTGGGTGACAGAATGAAACAGACCCTATCTCAAAAATAAATAAGAGTGAGTGGATAAACAAAATGTAAGTACATATGATGGAATATTCACCCTTAGCAAGGAAGGAAGTTCTGACGCATGCTACAATTTTGAGGACGTTATGCTGAATGAAAGCCAGTCAGGCCAGGCACAGTGGCTCAAGCCACTTTGGGAGGCTGAGGTGGGGGGATTGCTTGAGCCTGGAGTTTTGAGACCAGCCTGGGCAACAGAATGAGACTCCACCTCTACAAAAAATAAAAGAACTATTACCCAGCACTCGGGTATGAGAGGTGAGAGGATTGCTTGAGCCCGGGAGGGCAGGCTGCAGTGTGCCTTGGCGCCACTGCACTCCAGCATGGGCAGCAAAGCAAAACAAAAAAACAAAAAAAAGCCAGTCACCGAAAGACAAATATGGTATAGTTTCACTTACATGAGGTATCTAGAATAGTCAAATTTATAGAAACAGTATGGTGGTGCCTGGGGGTGGAGGGGAAGGGCAAATGGAGAAGTTTAATGGGATAGAGTTTCAGTTTTGTAAGATGAAAAAGTTCTGGAAATTAGTTGCACAACAATGAATATGCTTAACACTACTGAACTATACACTTAAAACTACTTTAATACACTTTCATGCACTTTCATCCTTTAATACACTTTATTGAACTATACACTTAAAAGTGAATTTTACCACCATTTTTTTGAAAAAGTAAAAGTCCCAGGAAAGGGATCCTTTAGCCCAGCTTGAGTCTAGTGCTTATCCTGAGGCCCATCAGCCAGTCTGGAGATGGATTCCTGAAAGGAGGGGAGGGCATCTGGGCAGACAAGCATTGGTGTCCCTGTGGAGTTGCTGTCTGCTAGTCAGTAAGACACTGGGTTTTCCAGCAGCAGGGCTGAGCTTAACTAAGTTCATATGCCTTCTGGGTGGTACTTGCCATTATCTTCAACATGAGATATCTGTAGTAGTCATTCCTTAGAAATTTATGGCCCAGTATGGTTTTAACAAAACGACATATCTTGTTAGTACTTGCCAAAAACCTTTGAGGTCGTTTCTACAAATGAAGAAAGAGACTTACAGTATTTCAGTGACTTAACACAGGGTTGGTGTTAGTTCAGATGTAAGGGACTAAAAGCCAGTTTAAACTTATTTAGGTATGAAAGAGGATTTGTTGGTTTATGGAATCTAAAAGTCAAACAGCTGAGCTTCTCCTGAAGGGACAGGCAAGGTGCAGCTGGGCCTCAGGAGCAACTGCTCCCGAGAACTCAGACACTACCAGCACTGCCTCATCTCTTCTCAGCGTGCCGATTTCACGTTTTTCTCCATGCAAACCGGCTTTCTTCACATGGTCATTGGAAGCTGCCACACCTCACATCTTACAGCTTTTCTTCACTGCAAAGAAGTGGATCAAATCCCAAGTTTAAAAGCCCCAGGAAAAGACGCAATTGAGTAGAGCTGAATTCTGTTGTCTATCCTCGGATTAAGCAGGAGAGTGCACCATCTAAGAACATGTTCCTCCCTGTAGAACAGTATGATAGAATGAAGCAAGGGACCACAAGAGTTTTCAGGAAGAGGGCAGGGATGGGATTGGTGCTGAGTAGACCAAATAATAGGTGTCCATAGCAGTGACACAGAGTAGGTGGCAGATCAGGAGAGAAGTCCAGGTCCTCTGACTACAACCCTCACTAGCACACAGTAACTACGGAGTACTTCCCATGCAAAAGGAAGGCCCTATCTCTGCAAGACCTCTGGATGGTGCATTATCAAGTGTGAGGCTGGGGTCAGACTCTGAGTCACCAGAAGTGAAGTGACAAACCACCTGAAAGGCATAAAGGAAAACCATTTAAGTCTGTGCCTTCTGCCTGAGCCTCCTTGTTAATATGAAGGGGATTGAGGTATAAAGACTTTTTATATTTTTGAGACAGGGTCTCACTCTGTCACCCAGGTTGGAGTGCAGTGGCACTCCTGGGCACAGGTGATCCTCCCGCCTCAGCATAGGGAGGCTGGGACCACAGGCACCTGCCACCATGCCCAGCTAATTTTGTATTTTTTGTAGAAATGAGGTTTCGCCATGTTACCCAGGTTGGTCTTGAACTGGTCTCAAGCAGTGCTCCCGTCTTGACCTCCCAAAGTGCTGGGATTACAGGTGTCAGCCACTGTGTCCGGCTCCGAGGTATAAAGACATATATAGATGTTACTTGTGGATACAAAAATGTCTGTGTGTCTTGCTGGATCTGCATAATGAAGTCAAGTTGCTTGGAAACTGGTGGGTTCCTGATGGCAGACAAAAGTGCCAGCTTACTGTCTCCGAACTTTTGCAGTCAGAATCTTCAAGTGCTTTTTAGAAACTACCTTCTTTTTCTTTTTTTTGAGATGGAGTCTGTCTCTGTCACCCAGGCTGGAGTGCAATAGCACGATCTCAGCTCACTGCAACCTCTGGCTAATTTTTGTATTTTTAGTAGAGATAGGGTTTCACCATGTTGGCCAGGCTGGTTTCGAACTCCTGAAATCTCAGGTGATCCACCCGTTTTGGTCTCCCAAAGTGCTGGGATTATAGGCATGAGCCACCGTGCCCTGTCAAACTGCCTTGTTATTACATTCATGGCTTTCTATTGTTTTCAATGTTAGCATGTAAAGGGTGCAGAGAATTCAGTGATCACGTTTCAGTTGTTTTCAAACTTGTTTTTAGCTGTGGATCCTTTTTTTTCCCCTCTGCCAAGTCATACATGAATTCCAGTATATAATACATAGTGAAACAGAATGGCTTCGAGTCTGGGTGGGGTGCACAGTCTTCTGGTCCCTCTGATTTAGCGCGCCCCCCCCCCCCCCGCCCCCGCTGTGGGACACACTTTGAAAATCTCTGATCCAGATTAGCCACATTATTGAGCAGATAGAGAAATTGAGTACAGAGAGGTTAAGTAAGTCACCAACAGCAACATGAAGAGTTAGTAAGTAGCAGAGCTGTGCCTGGAACCCTGGTCTCCTGGTTTAGCAGTAGTGTTCTTTTTACTGGATTATGCCACTTCTAGTTATTTTGAATTAAAAAGTAGTTGTATTTTTCATTAGGTACATGGTAAGTTGAACCAGTTCTGAACTAATATGAAGGCAAGTAGAGGACTTCAGGAGTCAGACAGCTTTATAATTAGCAATGCCTGTTAATTTATTCAACAGACTTAAATGAGTGCTTATCGTTCACTGTTCTAGGTGCTAGAGATGTATCAGTGAACAAGACAGTTCCTGTCTTCAGAGAGCTGGAGTCTTCCATGCTATCCCAGTGAATATGATAAATGCTATAATAGGTCATTTAGGGAATACACAAGATTTCACCTGACTCATTCTAGAAGAGTCTGGGAAGGCTTTCCTGAGGAAATGGCATCTGAAAAAACATGAGGTCGGGCACCATGGCTCACGCCCGTAATCCCAGCACTTTGGGAGGCTGAGGTGAGGGGATCGTTTGAGGTCAGGAGTTCGAGACCAGCCTGGGCGACACGGCTGAACCTCACCTCTGTAAAAAATACAAAAATTAGCCAGGCCTGGTGGCATGTGCCTGTAGTCCCAGCTACTCTCGAGGCTGAGGCAGGGGGATTTCTTGAGCCCAGGAGGCAGAGGTTGCAGTGAGCCAAAATCAGCCACTGTACTCCAGCTTGGGTAACAGAGTGAGACTCCATCTCAAACAAACAAAAAACCTGAGAATAATGGGCAGGAGCCAGGTAGGGGAGTGTTAGGGGAAAAGGCAGGAGGGGTCTGCAGAACCCAGGTCATAGAGGACCCTGTAAACCATGAATCCCGAGAAAACATCAGACATGTTTCCTGGAGAGATCACTCTGGTGCAATGCAGAGAGTGGATTGGCTGCAGAAAGCCTAGCGGCAGGGGGACAGTTTAGATATGTAGCAGGTAGCATTTATAGGACTTGATGAAATGTTGGAGGTGAAGGAAGGGAAGGGGTCAGGAATGAGGCTCAGGTTTCTGACTTGAACAGTTGATTGGACAGTGGCCAAGTCCTTTGGCCAAGATAAGAACACTGGAGGAAGAGCAGGTTTGGGCTGAGGATGAGTTCAGTTTGAGACTTGTGGAGATTGAGGCATCTGTAGCGAATCCTCATGGAACTGGATATTCGGGTTGAGCCCAGATTGCACTCTGGGCTGGAGATAGGGATCTCAGAGTCATCAGTATTGATGGTATTTGAAGCCGTGGAAGATGAGGTCACTCGAGCATGGGGTGTAGTGAGAACAGAGACAATCTGGAGCAGAGCCTTGAACATCAACAGAGCATCTTACAGAGCTTTGAGAAGGGAGTGGTCTGCAGGGAAGTGTGTAGGGGCCATTCACAATAAGGAATGAGAAGTATCCATTGGATCTTAGTGATGACATCAGTGGTAACCTTGGTAAGAGAAGGGTCAGCTGAGGGTTAGAAAATGGAAGCCATATTCCAGTGGTTTGAGGAGTGAATGGGAGGAGAGAAAGGGTTGAGTGTCTAAGTTAGGAAAGGAAGGAGAGGGGGTTGCTAAAGGGAGGCTTTGGGTTGAAGCAGGGTTTTTTTCCCCCCCCTTACTTGTAAGAGACTTTCACATTTTAAAATGCTACTTGGAAGGAGCTAGTCATTCTTTTTACTAGAAAATGGTTTCCTCCTTTTGTGAAGGGTTTGGAAGACCATTTTTCTTGAAACGATAGAGCTCTTCCTTGACATGGTCTACGGGTGGGATTGCCAAGTCATCCTGTTTGGCTTGGGATTTATTGGTCTTAGCACTGAAAATCTCATGTCCTGGGAAACCCCTCAGTGGGGGCAAACCAAGATGCTCAGTCACCTATGTAGAGACCTCCTTCCAGAAGGATTAGGTAAGACACAGTCTGCAGTTGCAGAGACTGTGATTTAGCTTTTCTCTGAAGATTTAGAGGAGTACCTACCTCTAAAAAAGACCTGTTGCAAATAATAAAAGAAAGTGTAGGTGATACCTGATTGAAGTTTTAATAAGATTCAAAAGATGGTACATAATTCACTTAGAATCAGCAATTCTGCCAATGGAATAATCTGGGATAAGAAGAGATTAGGAAGAGATTGAAGACATGGCTGCTGAATTAAAAACTGCATGGAAGCAACAAATGCCAGGTCCAACACAGAAGATCAATTTAGTAAAGAAAACAAACTTCAGATGGTCTCCCAGAACACAGGAAACTGATAAAAGACATGAAAATAAGATAAAAGAGGAGCTATGGAGGGCAGGACAATGAAACATGAATTTTGATAATTCAACTGAGTGGACTCATGATTAATAGTGAATAATAAGAGTGAGGACATGTTGAGTGCTTGCTCTGTGGCAAGCCCTTTCAAACCCTTTACATGTGTGAACTCATTCAATCCTCATAACAATACGAAAGGATGGGTACTGCTATCCTCCCCCTCCACCCCATTTTCCATATGGCAAAACTGAAAGACAGATTAGTAAGACAATGTGTGCAAGTTTATGCAGGCAGGAGATGGGGAGCTGGTGAACTCAGGTGGTCTGGCCCCAAAGTCTTTGCTCTGAAGTGCTGCACTGCACTGCCTCAGTATAACATTGAAACCAAATTGTTCAGGCATTCATTCAAGTATTTTTTTTGGCGTCTACTAAGTGGCAGGCTCAGCTCTGCTGCTGGGATAATATCAGATAGACAGGGTTTCTGCCCAAATGCAGCTTACATTCTCATAGGGAGAAAGAAAAAAAATGCAGGTCACAAACAATGAAGAAAATTTCAGTAAGTATGAAGTCCTATGAAAAACGGAAAAACAGGGTAGAGAGTGATTGGTGTGTGTGTTGAGGTGGGCGTTCTCACTCTGTCGCCCAGGCTGGAGTGCAGTGGCGCCATCTTGGCTCACTGCAACCTCTGCTGCCTTTCAGGTTCAAGCGATTCTCCTGCCTCAGCCTCCTGAGTAGCTGGGATTACAGGTGCCTGCCACCACGCCTGGATAATTTTTGTAGTTTTAGTAGAGACGGGGTTTCGCCATGTTGGCCAGACTGGTCTCAAACTCTTGACCTCAGGGGATTCGCCCGCCTTGGCCTCCCAAAGTCCTGGGATTACAAATGTGAGCCATCGTGCCTCGCCTGAGGTGGGGGTTCTACTCCAGATGGGTTGCTCAGGGAAGATCCTCTGAGGAGGTGGCATCACCTGAGTCTGGAATGATGTGGAGTTGGCCATACAAGAAGGTGGAGCAGAGGGAGCAGCAAGTACAGAAGCCCTGAGATAGGAATTGGGCTGGGCATATTTACAAGTTAGAAAAAAGGCTAGTGGCTACAGAAGAGTGAATGACGGGGTGATTTGTAAAAGACAAAGTCAGAGAAGTCGCCAAGCACTAGATAAGGACTTTGGATTTTATTTTATTTTTTAACTAAAAAAATTTTTTTTGAGACAGAGTCTCACTCTGTTACCCAGGCTGGAGTCCAGTGGCACGATCTCGGCTCACTGCAACTTCCACCTCTTGGGTTCAAGTGGTTCTCCTGCCTCAGCCTACCGAGTAGCTGGGACTACAGGCACCCGCCACCACGCTCGGCTAGTTTGTTTTTGCATTTTTAGTAGAGGCAGGGTTTCACCACGTTGGCCAGGCTGGTCTCGAACTCTTGACCTCAAATGATCCACCCACCTTGGGCCCCCAAAGTGCTGGGATTACAGGCGAGAGCCACTGCACCAGGCCTGGATTTTATTCTAATTGCAAAGGAAGGAGTTAAAGAGTTTTCTGGCTGGTTTGTTCGTTTAGCAAGGGGAGGAATATGATCTGATTTACATGCTAACAGGTAAGTCTGGCTGCTATGTGAAAACAGACTGTAAAGGCATAGCAAGGATGTGGACAGTGGAAGCAGGAAAAAGGTTAGTAGGATGTTCTCGCTGGAACCAGGGCCTGGAGCTCGAAGTTTTGAGCCGTCTCTCTGCCTCGGGGCATCCCCTCCCCATCTTATCCTATCTCATTCACTAATTTATCTTCCTGTGGAAAAAGGAATCAGAGATCATAACTTCCTAAAGGAATAACTACCCTGTCCCCAGGGTTCTAACTTATTAGACCAGCGGAGGGCCGGCCAGGCCAATCACACTCCTCCCAGGAATTTCAAATCGCAGCTTAGTCCTAGCTGGGTACACTTGAACAGAGAAATACAAGAACCATGTTTGGTCATACACACGAAATAACTGTTGTTATGAATGGGTGCACTACAAAACAGAGAATGCTGATCTTCAGAGAAGGAGAAAAACAGACAATGCAGGAGGGAAGCCCAGATGAGGAAGGAAGAGAGAGATTCCTGTTGACTTCCCAGTTCCTCGTTCCTGACCCTCCTGAGACCTAGTGTGCTTCCTTGGGTTCCTGAGATACCTCTATTTCCTTGTAAAAATCTCCATTTTTGCCTAAGTGCATTTCATTTATGTTTACCCCCAAGGCTTCTTGCCCCAGGGTGTGCCCTTTCTGGACTCCTGGTCTCCATGGCTACACTGCTCTCATCTGGGGCTGCTGGAGCCCTTGCTTCCCCACAGCCTCACCAGCTGGGGGCCTTGTTGCCTTGTTTTTTCTAGTTGCATGGGTCTATAAGTTTATCTTAAAGGAAACTGAATTTGCATTTGTTTTATTTCCTGGTCAGACTATCATTTTCCTAAGATAACTTTATATTCATGTTGTTTACATTTTAAGCCCTTTCTGGGTAGAATCCAGTTTCATACTTAAATACTCAATTCAGTTTATTGGATAATAAGCATGTATCTGTTTTTTTTTTTTCTTTTTTTGGTTTTTTAATCAACACGCATTTTCCCACATTCTCTTTCTTTCCTTTGTTTTGTTTTTATTTTTGTTTTTGTTTGAGACAGGGTCTCACTCTGTCACCCAGGCTGGAGTACAGTGGCATGATCTCGGCTCACTGCAACCTCCGTCTCCTGGGTCAAGTGATCCTCCCACCTCAGCCTCCCAAGTAGCTGGGACTACTTGTGCCACCATGCCTGGCTAATTTTTGTATTTTTTTGTAGAAACAGGGTTTTGCCATGTTACCCAGGCTGGTCTCGAACTCCTGACCTCAAGCGATCCTCCTGCCTTAGCATCCCAAAGCTCTGGGATTACAGATGTGAGCTACTACACCCGGCCTCTTTCCTTTTTATATTCTACAGAAGATAGAATAGAAATGAATTCATTCATCAAGCATCCTTTGAGTTTTTACTGTGTATCAGCCCTGAGTATATGAAGATGAGCATATCAGGGTCCCCTTCCCTCACTTTGCCCATCCTAGACAAATTGTTTTCCTGGACCCTCCTCTGCTCTTGGGCCGCAAGTCCTCCCTGAATGATCTCATCTGCTCTCAGGCTTTGGCTCCCACCTGTTCTGCAGGATGAGCAGGCTTTTTTGTTTGTTTTAAAATGATGTGTGACTGTTATCCTGTGCCCTTTGTATTCAGTGCTTGCATGTTCAGTTTGACCCATGGGAAATTCCCCTAAGATATTTCTGTTACTATCAGAAATACCTTGGTGCTACCCACAGGTACAGCTTGAGTTAAACTGGCTTACACACTGAAAAGCATCTTCGCATGCACCAGTGGGACAGGGGTGGCTCTTCAGGAGCCAGCAGAGCTTACCCAGAAGCAACTCAGCAGCGCGGATCTACCTGGACCTTTGGCCTGTGGGCTGCCCTGCATGGCCCTGGCAGGAGTGAGGCTACCTGTCCCAGAAGTGACACATGGGTACTCCTTGGAAGAGTGGATTTGGCTTCTGTTCACTGCCAAAGAGGGAAGTGTGTAAGGAAGGGTGCTAGGAGGGTTGTTTAAGTGCCCAACAGCTGCATTTAGGAGAGACTTTGGTCTCACCTCACAGAGTATGAGCTAAAAAGGGAAACCCATGTCCTTGGCCACATGTTCTCCCAGCAGTTTTCAGATTGGAGCCTGTGTGCACTCATCGCTCTCAAGGTCTGCCCTAGGTTCCAGACCTTCCTTCTGGATGTCCCATGCCCACTTCAAACTCACCATGTCCAAGACAGAACACATTACTGTCCCACCATTCCCCAAACTGCCCGCTCTTCACTATCCGCAGTCCTGATTGTATTGGTCTCACTGCCAGCCCCATCACCCAAGCCAAAATCCTCACCTCTTGCTCAACCCTTTCTGGGACCCCTCCCTTTCCTTCTTTGATAACTACCTGGTCACAAGGTCTTAACTATCTGTACTGGCTTCCTATTGTTGATATAACAAATGCCATTGACCCTTGAACAACAAGGCTTTGAAGTGCATGGGTCCACTTAGACACAGATTTTTTTCAACCACAGATCGCAAATACAGTGTTTGCAGGATGTGAAGCCTGCATATACAGTGGATTATTCCGCATGTACCTGCCATTACTTCAGGACTCAAGTATATGGATTTTGGCATACTTAGGGGGTCCCGGAACCAATCCTCCATGGATGCTGAGGGACAACTCTAACCACAAACTTTGTGGCTTAACAGAACACAAATTTAGTATCTTTCTTACAGATGTGGCGGTCAGAAATCTGAAACGAGTTTTGTGCACTAAACTTAAGCTGTCGGCGGGGCCAGTTCCTCTGGAGGCTCTGGGTGAGGGTCCACTCCCCGTCCTCCAGCTTCTCCAGGCGGCCATTTAGAGTCCTCGGCTTATAGCCGCATCACTTGGATCTCCGCTTCTGCCGTCATGTTGCCTTCCTCCTACTCACTGTTGTGGAGGACCCCTGTGATTACACTGGGCCCCTGGATAACCTAAAATAATCTCCTCATCTCCAGATCATTAATTTAGTCACATCTGCAAGGTCCCTTTTGTCATTTAAAATGACAGTCACAGGTTCTGGGGATTAGGATGTGGACATCTTCCACACCATCCTGACCACTTACCATTCCTGAGCTCACCTGTTTCAGCTGTTACTGCTCTTCAGGCCCGGTCATCTCCCTCTCTTCTAGGCTGTTAAAACAGCCTCCTAATTGGTCTCTGCCTTTGGTCCTACCCCCTTCAACCCATGACCCTTCTAATAGCATCTTCTGTGTCTCTCTCTTAATTCTGAGTTTGTACTGACTCCCCGTTATCATCAGGATCCAGTCTGAGGGCCTTAGATGGTGTGCCAGGTCTTCTGAGGTCTTTATCCTGCTCACTCCTTCAGCCAAATCCCCCACCTGCCATCACAAAGCTATTTTCCATGCTTCAAGACAGAGAATAGTGTGGCTTTTAGAGCTTCTGAGACCACACTTCTTTTTTTTTTTTTTCTTTTTGAGACGGAGTCTTGCTTTGTTGCCCAGGCTGGAGTGCAGTGGCATGATCTCGGCTCACTGCAACCTCCACTTCCCAGGTTCAAGCGATTCTCCTGCCTCAGCCTCCCAAGTAGCTGGGACTACAGGCACATGCCACCAGGCCCGGCTAATTTTTGTACTGTTAGTAGAGATGGGGTTTCACCATGTTGGCCAGGCTGGTCTCGAACTCCTGACCTCAGGTGATCCACCTGCCTTGGCGTCCCAAAGTGCTGGGATTACAGGTGTGAGCCACCACGCCCAGCCTTGAGGCCACACATCTCAGGCCTGAGTCTCAGCTTGCCAAACTGGAATTCTTGGGCCAGTAACTTAACATGCCTGTGCCTTGGTTTCTTTTTTCTTTCTCTCTCTCTCTCTCTCTTTTTTTTTGAGACAGGATTTCACTCTTTCACCCAGGCTGAAGTACAGTGGCAAGATCTTGGCTCACTGCAGCCTCAATCTCCCAGACTCAAGCAATCCTCCCACCTCAGCCCCCCAAGTAACTGGGACTACAGGCACACACCACCAAGCCCGGATGATTTTTGTATTTTTTGTAGAGAGGGGGTTTTGCCATGTTGCCCAGACTGGTATCAAACTCCTGAGCTCAAGCAATCTGCCCCCCTCAGCCTCCCAAGGTGCTGGGATTACAGGCATGAGCCCACTGTGCCCAGCACCCTGTGCCTCAGTTTCATTTTAAAAGTCCCACAAAAGTTGTGATGATTAAATTAATACTTTAAGAGTACCTATGAAAACAGTGCTTGAGACAGGTGCGATGGCTCACGCCTGCAATCCTAGCACTTTGGGAGGCCGAGGTGGACAGTTTTTTTGCTTGAGCCTCAGAATTCAAGACCAGCCTGGACAACATGACAAAACCCCATCTCTACTAAAAAAAACCAGTAATTAGTTGGACTTGGTGGCGTGTGCCTGTAGTCCTAGCTACTCGGGAGGCTGAGGTTGGAGGATCACTTGAGCCTAGGAGGTCGAGGCTGCAGTGAGCTATGATTGCACCACTGCACTCTAGACTGGGGACACAGCGAGACACAATGTCAAAAAAATAAAAATAAAATAAATAAACAAAACAAACAAACAGTGCTTTGCACATTGTTAGCTTTTCCTTCTTTAGTCCTTGTTCTTTCAGTCCCATTGACACTGCCCGGAGTGCTCTCCCCCAACCCACCTTCTCGTTTCCTTGGAAATTGTTATCCATCCCTGCCAGGCCTAGCTCAAGCATGACCTTCTCTGCACTGGCCTCCACGCTGTCCCCCACACCACAGCCAGGCGAGTCCGCTGCTTTCTTCACTGCAGCCCTTAAACTCCATCACCCCTAACCAGAGATCCTACTACACTGTATTTTCAATTATTTGATTATGTGTAGTAGGAAAACATCTTGAAATCCTAGTATTTGTCCTTTTCTTTTCCACACTTCCTTGTATGTGGCCCTTTCCCTCATCAGCCAGAGGCATTCCATTGCCTCAAGAATTAGTATTTTTATAGTAGGAATGCACAAAGGAAGGGGGAAAAACTACATTTAGTTTTTCAGCTTCTAAACTAGACTTCAGTGTGGTCACCTGCATGAATAATTTTGAAAGCCAAGTGTTCAGCTTTATGGAGAGAGGATTTTGAGAACCCAAAGAATGTCCCTGAAGGAGGCAGAGTGTAAAGTTAATGTCTTAGAAGTGAGCTGGAAGGAGCCTAGAGGTGTGTCTCCCCCATCCTGCTCACAGGGAGGCTCGTTAGGGATAGCTCAGGCTTGGAACAGGGACACAAGTTGATTTTGGAAGAGATCAGAGTGGCCTGAGATGGAAGCAAAGATGTGGCGAGGAGCAAAGTCAGCCTCAAGAGACGCCCAGCAGCAGGGCCAGTGGTGTGTTATGGCAGCCAAGCAATACCAGTAACCATCTGTGGCCTCCAGTTAGCACAGTCGTTACCTGAGCTGAGGAGCCACAGTCGCCATCCTGCTCCTCACTTGCTGAGTTTTTCTTTTTCTTTTTTCTCTTTTTTTTTTTTTTGAGCCCGAGTCTTGCTCTGTCGCCCAGGCTGGAGTGCAGTGGCACGATCTCAGCTCACTGCAACCTCTGCCTCCCAGGTTCAAGCGATTCTCCTGCCTCAGTCTCCCAAGCAGCTGGGATTACAGGCACGCACCACCTCGCCCAGCTAACAATTTTTTTTCCTTTTTGTTTTTTAAGTAGAGATGGGATTTCACCATGTTGGCCAGGCTGGTCTCGAACTCCTGGCCTCAGGTGATCCGCCCACCTTGGCCTCCCAAAGTGTGGGGATTACAGGCACCAGCCAAGTTCTTCTTTTGTCAGCTGCACACTGTTGCCCTTCAATCACCCAGCAGAGGTGATGCCCACCCATGCCTGGCCCCTTCAGAACCATTTCCTGTGGACACTCACTTTTTCTCTTTTCTTTTCTTTTCTTTTCTTTTCTTTTCTTTTCTTCTGTTCTCTTCTCTTTTCTTTCTTCTCCCTCCTCTCCCCTCTCCTCCCCTCCCCCCTCCCTTCTCTTTCCTTCCTTTTCTTTTCTTTTTTTGAGACAGGGTCTCTCTCTGTCACCCAGGCTGGAGTGCGGTGGCACCATCTTGGCTCACTGCAATCTCCACCTCCCAGGTTCAAGGATTCTCTTGCCTCAGCATCCGAGTAGCTGAGAATACAGGTGCACGCCACTATGCCCGGCTAATTTTTGTATTTTTAGTAGAGACGGGGTGTCTCCATGTTGACCAGGCTGGTCTTGAACTCCTGACCTCAGGTGAGGTCCTTGAACTCCTGACCTCACCCGCCTCGGCATCCCGAAGTGCTGGGATTACAGGCGTGAGCCACCGCGCCTGGCCTAGACACACTTTTCATAACAGCTCCGGAGTCTTGTAAACTTCATAAAGAGTGGGACCTTGACACTGTCAATGCTGTGGGAAACAAAGTCTCCAGCACCTGAGTTTGGGAGAAAGCAGACATGGAGGCGATCCATTTCACATGACCACATGCCAAGCCAGACTGAGCCTCTGCCGAGGCAGCAAGCACTGAGTTGGATTCATCTCTATCCTGAGCACATGGCTGGTACTTGGTGATTACTGTATTGAGAGAATGAATGAAAATCACAGTCTAGTGAGGAAAACAGACACATAAACAATTATAAGACACCCTAAGTGCTGTGACAAGGGACTATAGGAATCACAGAGTGAACAGAAGAGGAAAAGGGCCCAGCGACACCGGGGATCTCCTGCGCGACACCAGGACTAGCACACTGGTCTCTTCGCTGCCCAGAGCACCATTGGAGCAGATGCCCCTGGGGATGCCTGCCCAGCCCATAGGCTCTCCCTCGGCACCAAGGGACTGGTCCCTGGCAGCCCCTCAGCCATGGGCTGTGGGTGCATGACCCAAATTGGGCAATGGGTTCCCTGTCTGACGATCTTGCTGTTGGGATTCAGAGAAGCCGGTGTGCTGCCTCAGCTTACTTGACCTGAGACCTGAGAGCCAGCTATGTTTGGCCATGAGAGAACTGGGGAAAGTCGAGCTGCTAAGAGGTATAAGAGTGAAGCCGACTTGCAGAAAGAGGGTGGATAGGAGACAGTGAGGCCCAGAGAGAGACAGGAGCTTCCGGGCTTCTCATTCTTCAGATCCTCGTTCTCAGGCCTCTTGAGGTCTGGCTGCCCCTACCCTCGGTTTCCACGTGCCATCTCTGAAGACGTGATTAAAAGCTCTCAGCTGGAGCTTATCTGAGTGTTTCTGTTCTGTGCCACTGATTCTTGGTTAGCATTGTTCCCACTGATGGTCCATTATGCTCATGATCGCAACAGACATTTCCATAGCCCTCACCACGTGCAAGACTGTTCTGAGAGCTTTACGTGTAATGACCCATCAAATCCTCGTAATAGTCCCATGAGATAGGACAACTATCGTCCCCATTTTTCCATTTTCTTCTTCTTTTGTCCCTGTTTTTCAGTAAAGAGATGGAGCTACAGAGAAGAATAGTAGTAACTTGTTCATGGACATACAGCTAATAAGTGTATGAACTCATATCCAGCATTGCAGTTTTATCACATTTTAGTGAGCAAAAGTGTGTTTGTATTTTTTAACTGGAAGAGTGCGGTTCTAAATGCCAAGCACCATGAGGGCCCCCGAGTGAGTCCCTTCTCCTGTCTAGGCTCAGGATCCTTGCCAGAAGCATGAGGCCAGGTGGGCTGGGAACCAGCCTGCTCTGCCTGCCCCACACATCCTCCCTCTCACTTTCCCGGGCCTGGCAGCAGAAGCGCGGGAAGGAGCTGCTGGGCCAGGTACAGGGCTTGGCAGCAAAGTGGCTTGTGCGGTGGGAGACCAGAGCCGCGCCCTGGCACCTGGCAGGCAGCCCAGCCCCACCGTTGAGAAAATACCTGCAACAAAGGCATCCTCCCACCACACTGGCCGCCTCTCCTTGTCCCTGCAACTCCGTGACTGAGGAATCTGACCTCTGGGCCAGGCCAGGTTGGGTCCTTACGTGGCCTCAGGAGGCTACAGAGAGGCCTCGGGGCCCAGCCTGGAACACCTTCCTGTCTGTCCTGGCTGGGCATCCCAGAAAGTGGCCCTGGTTCACCCCACATTGCATGGACTCCAGGCCAACTGCCACCCACGCATGGTGCTGCGCTTCCTGAGCCTCCAAACACTGCCATCCTCCTCCGTGGTGTCCAGGACAGGTGGTTTCACAGATCTAGGTCCTGGAATCCCCCCAACCAGGAGGTCCCCCTCAGAGCGGTGGCTTGTCAGATGTGCACACTGGACACAGGTGTGTCTGTGGTGAACAGAAAATGGCCCTGCAAAGGAATTTGGACATAATCCACAATGGGCGTTTGGGAGTCAGTCCGGACTGGCGCCTGGGAGAATGAACAGTCAGGAGCCCCTGAGATCCCAAGAGTGTTGGCGTGGGTCTTGGCGGACATATCTTAAGCAAAGCACTAGAAGCTCCTTTGGGAGGTCCAGCCTCCTGAGGTGGTGGCCCATGGCCAATTCCATCCCTCCTTCTCCTGAGCAAGACCTCAGGGCCATGGATTTGGGGAAAAGACCAGCTCACTGCAGCTCTTTCATTCAAATAGCAACTGGCCCTGGAGCTCCAGGCCAACGTCAAGCCTTGCTGCAGCCCTGCGCTTTAGGGACTCTTGCCATCAGGGCATTGCCAACCTATGTGGTTCCCATGATGACTCAGAAAAAGAAACTGTTTCCTCTAGGCTGATACAGCCCTGCTCCAGCCCCCAGCAGTGCCAAGTGGAGTGGGGTGTGGACTGGCCTTCAACCCTGCTCGCCTCTCATCTATGTGGTCTTGTGCAGACCCATCCTGCACTGTCTTATGCAGATGCAACGCCTGTTAGGATAATCCCAAACATGACCCTGGCCCCCTGATCCCCAGGCCAGACCCCACCCCCTGACCTGGATATTCCCTGGGCTGGACAATGGGAGGTCGGCCAGGGAAGGCTCCTCTTCACTGGCCCAAACCAGCTTCAGACAGCGGGGCAAGGATGTGGGAACCTTCCCGGCAGAATCCCCAGCCCTGGAGTGGCCCCAGATGAGGGAGCTCCCATCTGTGTGGGAAGCCCCAAGGCTATCCTGAGGGTAGGATGCTGTACAGGGGAGGAACAGACCTCCATTATGTGATTCTGGGAGGAAGATAAGCAAGCCCTGGTTAGGCAGAGGTGGCACAAGCCCACACCCTTGGGCTCAGCCTTCTGTCCCCCAAGCTTACTGCTCAGTGCCCAGTCCCAGGAAGCCCACAGGCTCTAGGCCTAGCCTGCCTCAATTTCCATTTGTTCTGCCCCCTCATCCACCTCAGGGCCCAGGCTGGCACCAGTGCCCACCACAGAACCAGGTTCAGAGCACAACTGGCACAAATGTTCATGTGATGGATGACTGACTAAAATAATCATCCAGGCTGGGCACGGTGGCTCACGCCTGTAATCCCAGCACTCTGGGAGGCCAAGGCAGGAGGTCCACTTGAGTCCAGGAGTTCAAGACCAGCCTGGGCAACATAGCAAGACCCTATCTCAACAAAAAATTTAAAAATTAGCCAGGTGTGGTGGTGCATGCTTGTAGTCCAAATACTTGGGAAGCTGAGGCCAAGAGGTCAAGTCTGCGGGGAGCCATGATCGTACCACTGCACTCCAGCCTGGGCGACAGAGCAAGACCCTGTCCATAAAGAAGAATCGTCCAAGGGAAGAGGCCCTCCTGAGGCAGGTGTGAGCATGGGCACCACAGCCTGGAGCTGCAGCTCCTCCTCTCCTGGCTGTGGGCCTCTGAGCCTCACTTCCTCTCCTGTAAAACACGCATGAGACACACCTGCCTTACGTGGGCCTGGGCAGCTTGCTATTACTAAGAAAGCAGCAGCAACCACAGGACAGCTTCACTTCCGGAAACTCCCTCTGTCACGTGCTTTGCATGAATCCTCACCCCGTCTCACCAAGAGCGCTCTCCCTGTGTCACCAGTGACTTGGTGACACCTAGCCTTGCTCAGGAAGCGACAGTCGTGTCCTTTCTGTGTGCAGTGGGGTGTAGGTTGTGTGGAGCCGCGGTGTCTGTGGAGTTCACAGGCTGGGGTCAGAATTCATGGCCCCCGTCGCCGCTGCCACCCACAGGTGCTGGGGTGACCTGAACTGGGGCTGGGGTCCAAGCTGCTGGGGGGTTGGTGTCTTGGGCTCTGGCCCACGTCCGCCTCTGATTGGTTCTGCCACCTGAGCTGGTCACTTTCCCTCCATGAGCCACAGCTTACCCTATGGTAAAGTGAGAACTAGGGGGTCAGACCCCTTGATCACCAAGATCTCTGACCACAGCCAAGGCTAAGGGAAGCGCAGGAAAACGTGGGTCCCGTTCAAACGCTCGGCCTCTCTCTGCCCCCTGGTGGACACAAGCAGCCTAGCATCCCGGGGGAGATGACGGTGGGAACCAAGTGATTCCCAGGGACTTGAGGACTGGCTTGTGACCTCTGCTAAGACTCTTACCGCTGAGTCGCAGTCCCCATCTGTTAGATGGGGATGACAATAGAACCAACACTATTAGCATGTTTGGAGGATTAAGTGCTATGACAAATGGGAAACGCTACTGAATGCACATAAAAAGTGCCCAATAAATGTTAGTCACCATTATCACCCCTCCCTTGCCCTAACCTCCATATCCTGTCAGTCACCAAGCCCTGCTGCTTCTTGCCCCTCTCACACCCCCTACATCCCTAGATGAGGTTGCATCATCTCCCCCGTGGATTCCTCCAAGATTCACCACCTTCTCCCCAACCTCTCCGGCCATCCTGTATCTCCACTCAGGGACCTCATCTGTCTGCTCCACAAGCCCAGACCTCCAAATGCCCCACTGTAGTCAATTGTCCAAGTGCCTCAGCCCTGCCCTCAGGGACCCTGCCCCCACCCCCATTCAGCCTCAGTCACCCTGCGCCTGTTTCCTGTATTCTGACCACACTCAGCTCCCAGCACCCTCTGCTCACGCCCAGTGCCCACCTCCCAGGCAAGTCCATTAAAGGGATACCCGATTAGTCTTTGCTTCCTTCCTCCTTCCCTGGCTCTGCAGGAGCCCAGAACCTCCGTAGGCCTCAGTTTCCTTAGCTGCCAAATTGGACTGCAGGAGGATGAACAGAGAGAATATGCCGAAGTACCTGGCTTAGAGTAGCCACTCCACAGAGGCAGGTGCCTGCAGCTGGGATGGAGGGTTCAGCTCTGTCACAGCATAGCAGGGAATCATAACCTGCTGTTTAGAAGGTGAGGGGTGAGATGTAAAGAGAGCTCCAAGGCCCCACTGCAGACAAAACCCTGGCAGTAGGTGCTCTGAGCAGAGAGCACAGATGCAACCTCTAGGCAGAGAGCGCAGAGCTGAGTTAGCCTCCTCCATGTGATTCTCTCTCCAGGTGGAGAATGGGTGGAGAACGGACCCTCTGGCTCAGGGGCTCCAGGGAGCAGGACACGGACTGAAGTGCTGACAGCCCTGACTGATTTAGGAGGAGGGAGGCACACGAAATGAGGCAGACCCCTTCTGACCCTCTGTCAGGGCTGCGGTCAGAGATGCAGGCTGGAGTCCTAAGGGCCTGTACCCAAAGTCTGGGAGCCAAAGAGGGGTAGCCCTCAGTGGTCCTCCAGTTTATCTGGGGAAACTGAGGTGGGAATTGGGAAAATAAGTTCCTTAGGGTTACACAGAGCCTTCATTAACTCAAGACATTTTTTATTCTACTTAATATTTTGGCTAAGTAATATATTTGCATCATTCAAGAAATCAGCTATAGAATTGATATCCTTTAAGAAGTCTCAGCTGGGCATGGTGGCTCACACCTGTAATCCTAATAATTTCAGAGGCCAAGGTGGGAGGATTACTTGAGTCCAGGAGTTCAAGACCAGCCTGGGCAACATAGTGAGACCGTGTCTCTAAAAAATGAGCAAAAAATTAGTCAGGTGTGGTGGCACGTGCCTGTAGTCCCAACTACTCAGGAGGCTGAGGTGGAAGGATCGCTGGACCTGCGAGGTCAAGACTGTAGTGAGCCACGATCGTGTCATCGCACTCCAGCCCGGGCAACAGTGAGCCCTTGTCTCAAAATAAACGAAGTCTCCCTGCTACTTCTCCGCCTATCTTTATTCCATTGTCCACCTCATCCATCCACTGTAAGTCAACTTTATTAGTTTCCTAGGTATCTATTTCATGTAAATAAAGCAAATAGAAAATTTTATTCCACTCTTTTACTCAAAGGAGAGTATACTATGTTCTGCATCTTGCCTTTTTCATTTAACAATGTATTTTGTAGCTTATATCAGTCCATAAAGAGCTTTCTTTTGTGTGTGTGTGTGTGGAGTTTGTTTGTCAGCTGCCTAGTATTCCGTGGTGAGATGTTCTGTAGCTAATTTAACCAGTCCCTTCCTTAGTAATAGACACTTGAGTTGTTTCCAGACTGATGCTATCACAAACCATCCTGTGATGAATAACCTGACGTACACAGAGCTGATGACTGGGCAGAATATCAGAGCATGCTGCACTAGGTTTTGGGTTTTTTGTTTGTTTTTTTGAAGACGGGTCTCACTCTACATAAGAGTCTGATCTGCCGATGTAGGAGTTGTGCCATCTCATTGGATGTGGTAGCTAAAGGAAAGGAGAGACTTGTTTTTAGTTTTTTTTAAGACGGAGTCTCGCTCTGTCGCCAGGCTGGAGTGCAGTGGTGTGATCTCGGCTCACTGCAACCTCTACCTCCCGGGTTCAAGTGATTCTCCTGCCTCAGCCTCCCGAGTAGCTGTTCATTGAACAGTATTCTTAAGGCAGGTGAATTTTCTGGTGTGTAAATTATACCTCAATAAAACTGTTAAATAAGGTAAGCATTCAGTTTAAGTTGGCGAAAAAAAAGCAATAAAACAAATGCCTAAACAGAAAGAAAGAACGTAATAAAGTCAGAAACCAAGAAAAGAGAACAAATGAAGGAAAAATATTTTAAGCATTTTTTAAGAAAAATTTATGAAATACATAAGGCAGTTGAGTTTATTTATCCAGAGGTGGGATAATTATCCCAGGGACTATGAGTTCATTTACAGCTTAAGTAAACAACTCTGGTTTCCAGTAACAGACAGGTCATCTAAGCTTGCAGTCATTACATTCTTCACTGATGACAGGACTCGCCATCCCCATTCTAGGATCTGCCTTCTGTTGAGTGGCTCGTACCCATCCCATCCAAGCACTTTTCATGCATTATCTCCTTGCCTCCTCACAGCAGCCCAAAGAGGTAGCTATTATAATCATTCCTATGTAACCGATGGGAACTGGGGCTCAGAGGGATGGGAGCCTTGGCAGAGGTCACACAGTGTGGGGGTCATCTCCCCCCGGGTGCTAGGCTGCCAGCTTCCACCAGGGGGGCAGAGAGAGGCCGGGAATTTGGACGAGCCCCACGTTTTCCTGCGCTTCCCTTGGCTGTGGTCAGAGATCTTAGTGATTAAGGGGTCTGACCCCCTAGTTCTCACTTTACCATAGGGTAAGCTGAGGCCCACGGAGGGACAGTGACCAGCTCAGGTGGCAGAACCAATCAGAGGCGGACGTGGGCCAGAGCCCAAGACGCCAACCCCCCAGCAGCTTGGATACCAGCCCTGGATCGGTCACCTTCAGCAGCTGGGGGGTGGCAGTGGCGACAGGGGCCATGGATTCCGACCCCAGCCTGTGAACTCCACAGACACCGCGGCTCCACACAACCCACACCCCACTGCACACAGAAAGGATACGGCTGCTGCTTCCTGAGCAAGGTTGGGTGTCACCAAGTCACTGGTGACACGGGGAGAGCGCCCCTGGTGAGACGGGGTGAGGAGTCATGCAAATCACGTGACAGAGGGAGTTTCCGGAAGTGAAGCTGTCCTGTGGTTGCTGCTACTTTCTTAGTAATAGCAAGCTGCCCAGGCCCACGTGAGGCAGGTGTGTCTCATGCGTGTTTTACAGGAGAGGAAGTGAGGCTCAGAGGTCCACAGCCAGGAATGGAGGAGCTGCGACTCCAGGCTGCGGCGCCCATGCCCACACCTGCCTCGGGAGGCCCTCTTCCTTTGGAAGACGGTTTTACTCATTCATTGCATGAGCTGGGCCCTGTGTAATGCTGTTACCCTACCTCTGTAGGCAGGTACAATTATGGTCCCATCCAACACACAAGGAGTCAGAGGCCCAGAGAGGTTCCAGGTCATACGGCCCATGTGGAGCTTTGATGTGAACCCCTCTGTGTGACTGCAGAGCAGGTGCTCTTTTTTTTTTTTTTTTTTTTCCCCAGACAGAGTCTTGCTCCGTCACCCAGACTGGAGCGCAGTGGCACCATCCACTGCAATCTCCTCGTCCCGGGTTCAAGCAGTTCTCCTGCCTCACCCTCCCAAGTAGCTGGGATTACAGGCATGCACCACCATGCCTGGCTAATTTTTGAATTTTTAGCAGAGACAGGGTTTTGCCATGTTGGCCAGACTGGTCTTGAACTCCTGAACCTCGTGATCCGCCCTCCTTGGCCTCCCAAAGTGCCAGGATTACAGATGTGAGCCACCATGCCTGGCCAGAGCAGGTGCTCTTGACTTAACCATCGCTTCACCCTCAACCATCCACCACCCTCTATCACAGGACAGGAGGGGTAGAAGGAATGAATAAAGGCTTTGGGTCACTAGGATGTGTCCATATGCGTAGTTTTTGGACTGGAAGATGTCAGAGGTGTTCTGTACCTGTGCCTGCACTCTGCTTGGTCCATTCTAGAGAGTGATTTGAGTACAAATGTCAAGGCCAAGTTTGTCCAACCCGAGGCCCACAGGCCACATGCAGCCCAGGACGGCTTTGAATGTGGCCCAACACAAATTCAGAAACTTCCTTAAAGACCATGACGATTTTTTGCAATTTTTTTTTAAGCTCATCAGCTATCATTAGTGTTAGTGTGTTTTATGTGAGGCCCAAGACAATTCTTCTTCCAATGTGGCCGAGGGAAGTTAAAAGATTGGACACCCCTGGTAGGCATTACTCTTGATCATTTTATTTTATTTTATTTTTTGATATAGGATCTTGCTTTGTCACCCAGGCTGGGGGGCAGCGGCATGATCATAGCTCACCATAATCTTGAACTTCTGGGTTCAGGTGATCCTCCCAACTCAGCCTCCCTACAGTCATGTCTCACCATGCCCGGCTAATTAAAAAATTACTGTTTTTGAAGAGATAGGATTTTGCTATGTTGCCCAAGCTGTTCTCGAATTCCTGGCCTCAAGTGATCCTCCCACCTCAGCCTTCCAAAGCACTAGGATTACAGCACTTAAAAAAAATTATGAGTCAAGCACAGTGGTCTACACCTATAATCTCGGCATTTTGGGAGGCTGAGGGAGGAGGACTGCTTGAGCTCAGGAATTCAAGACCAGCCTGGGCAACACAGTGAGACCTCATCTCTACTAAAAATAAGATTTTAAAAAAAACTAGCTAGGCCTGATGGCATAGCTGTAGTCCCAGCTAATCAGGAGGCTGAGGCGGGAGGATTACTTTAGCTTGGGAGATAGAGGCTGCAATAAGCTATGACTGCACTCCAGCCTGGGTGACAGAGTGAGACTCTGTCTCAAAAAAAATTATAACAAAATATATAATTACAATTTTAACTATTTTGAGGTGTACAGTTCACGGCATTAAGTTCATTCACATTGTCTGCAGCCATCACCTTGTCCATCTCTAGAACTCTTTCATCTCTCCAAACTGAAACTGTGTACCTATTAAACAATAAGTCTCCATTCTCCCCTTTCTCTAGCCACTGGCAACCACCATTCTATACTTTCTGTCTCTATGAATATGACTACTTTAAGTACCTCACATGAGTGGAATCATACAATATTTGTCCTTTTGTGTCTGGCTTCTTTTATTTAGTATAATGTCTTCAGGGTTCATCCATGTTGTAGTGTGTGTCAGATTTTCATTTCTTTTTAAAGGCTGAATAATATTCTCTTGTATAGCCATACCACATGTATTTATCCATTCATCTGTTGATGGACATTTAGGCTGTTTCTACCTTTTGGGTATTGTGAATAGTGCTGCTATGAACATGGATGTGTAAATATCTGTTCTTTTTGATTCCCTCCCTTCCATTCTTGTAAGGCAAATCTATAAAGTATCTATAGTTTACCCAATGGTGAAACTGCTGGATCATATGGTAATTCTATATTTAATTTTTTTTTTTTTGAGACAGTGTCTCACTCTGTCGCCCAAGCTGGAGTGCAGTGGCATGATCTCAGCTCACTGCAGCCACCGCCTCCCAGGTTCAAGTGATTCTCTCACCTCAGCCTCCCAAGTAGCTGAGATTACAGGTGTGTGCCACCACGACCAGCTAATTTTGTGTATTTTTAGGAGAGAGAGGGTTTTGCCATGTTGGCCAGGCTGGTTTCAAACTCCTGACCTCAGGTGATCCACCCACCTCAGCCTCCCAAAGTGCTGGGATTACAAGCATGAGTCACTGCACCCGGCCCTATATTTAATTTTTTGAGAAGCTGCCATCCTGTTTTCCACAGCAGCTGCACTATTTTACCTTCCCACCAGCAATGCACAAGGGTTCCAATTTCTCCATATCCTCACCAACACTTGTTACTTTCTGTTTAAAAAAGAATAATAGCCACCCTAATGATTATAAAGAGGTATCGTTGTGGTTTTCATTTGCATTTCCCTAATAATTAGTGAGATTAAACATATTTTCATGTGCTTATTGGCCATCTGTAGATCTTTTTTTGGAGGAATTTTTAAGTATTTTGCCTATTTAAAACTGAGTTGTTTGTTTTATTTTTGTTGAGTTGTACGAGGTTTTAAAAAATATATTCTGAAAAAAATAAATATATATATTCTGGATATTAATCACTTATCAGATATATGATTTGCAAATATTTTCTCTCATTCTGTGGGTTGCCTTTCACTCTGGTGATAGTGTCATCTACGAGGCGGGCGGATCACAAGGTCAGGAGATAGAGACCATCCTGGCTAACACGGAGAAACCCCGTCTCTACTAAAAATATAAAAATTTGCTGGGCATGGTGGTGTGTACCTATAGTCCCAGCTACTCGGGAGGCTGAGGCAAGAGAATCATTTGAACCCGGGAGGCAGAGGTTGCAGTGAGCCGAGATTGCTCCACTGGACTCCAGCCTGGCGAAAGAGTGAGATTCTGTCTCAAAAGAAAAAGAAAACAAAAAATGGGTCCCTAAAAACATCGGACTATGTATGCTTTTCTTAGGCAGCACAAGTTGGAGGAGGCCCTGCTGTTTTGGGGCCAGTTCATGGATGCTTTGCAGGCCTTGGTAGACTAGCTGTACAAGCTGAAGCTCTGGGCCGGCTGAGAACCAGGCTGTGTATGGGGACTTTGACCTAGGCATGAACTTCAAGGATGCCCTTACCATGAGGGGCAGGCTCTGGGCTGCATGGAGGGAAGGGCTGCTTGGCTGCAAACTTAAGTGTGCCTTCTGCTCTGCTAACCCTCTAGGGAGAAAGGACGCCATGAAAGATCCTGTAAGCTGCTGGTCAGAGAGGCAGCTCCTTACTCTGTGCGTCTAAACAAACTGTTGCTGGGATTCTGCATTGGTCACAAAGATTTTACCAAAATTGTTTTGATTTGATTCCAATTTGGCAATGTGTAAATTTCACTTTGAGTTTCCCTCCACTCCCACCCCTGCCCCACCACCGATCTATTCTCATTTGGTTCACAAAATACATTTTTTTTTATTTGAGACAGAGTTTCACTCAGTCACCCAGGCTAGAGTGCGGTGGTGCCATCTTGGCTCACTGCAGCCTCCGCCTCCCGGTTCAGGTAATTCTCCTGCCTCAGCCTTCCAAGTATCTGGGACTACAGGCACATGCTACCATTCCTGACTAATTTTTGTATTTTTAGTAGAGACAAGGTGTCATCACGTTGGCCAGGCTGGTCTCGAACTCCTGACCTCAAATGATCTTCCTGCCTCAGCCTTCACAGTGCTGGGATTACAGGTGCGTCACAAAATGAATTTAATTTCAGGTAGAAATCTTCAAAAATACCCATTTCCACTGGCTTTTAAAATAAGTGTGAGAACATTGAAACCACTTTGAAACCATACACAGCAATATTTAGTGCACTCTGGGCCTGTCTTATTGTGCTACATAATGTCCTCCTGTTTCAGTAGGATGCATTCTGATGAAATGAATCCATTTTTATCTCTGCTAATGTTCTTTATGTTGAAGTCGAGTTTACCTGATATTAATATTGCCACTCCAGGCTTCTTCCTCCTTTATTTGCATGATATATCTTTTTCGACTCATTTACTTTCAACCTGTGTATTTATATTTACAGAACATTTCTTACAGAGAGCATGTCATTTATTCTTGCCTTTTTTTCATTAACTAATCTGACAATTTCTGACTTTTTTTAAAAAACAGGGTCTTGCTGTGTTGCCCAGGTTGGCCTGAACTCCTGAGCTTAAGTGATTCTCCCAACTCTGTCTCCCAAGTAGCTGAGATTATAGGTGCATGTCACCTCACCCATCTTCTGACTTTTTTTTTTTTTTTGATGGAGTCTTGCTCTGTTGCCCATGCTGGAGTGTAGTGGTATGATCTCAGCTCACTGCAACCTCCGCCTCCTAGGTTCAAGTGATTCTCCTGTCTCAGCCTCCCAAGTAGCTGGGACTACAGGTGCACGCCACCATGCCCGGCTAATTTTTGTATTTTTTGTAGAGATGGGGTTTCAGGCTGGTCTCGAACTCTTGATTTCAAGTGACCTGCCCCCCTTGGCTTCCCAAAGTGCTGGGATTACAGGAGTGAGCCACCATGCCCGGCCCATCTTCTGACTTTTTTTTTTTTTTTTTTTTTTTTTTGAGGCGGAGTCTCGCTCTGTCGCCCAGGCTGGAGTGTAGTGGCGCCATCTCGGCTCACTGCAAGCTCCGCCTCCCGGGTTCCCGCCATTCTCCTGCCTCAGCCTCCCGAGTAGCTGGGACTACAGGCGCCGCCACCACGCCCGGCTAGTTTTTTGTATTTTTAGTAGAGACGGGGGTTTCACTGTGTTAGCCAGGATGGTCTCGATCTCCTGACCTCGTGATCCGCCCGTCTCGGCCTCCCAAAGTGCTGGGATTACAGGCTTGAGCCACCGCGCCCGGCCCATCTTCTGACTTTTAATTGGAGCATTTAGTCCACTAACAGAAGGTGACCTGACCCATTGACTAAAGACCCCCCCATGAAGACAGAACTGCCTCATTATGTTTATTTGTTTCTTTATGACCTGTCAGCACACCCTGGGAACATGATGAACTGGAATTTTCCCAGCAGCACCCAGCCGGGAAGGCAAGTGAGACACCCTTTGGGCCCTCAGCAGTCATTTAATGAGGCGTTACAATGCACCTACCTCATGGTGGTCTCTGGAGCTGACACAGTCATGACCTAGAACCTCACTGTAGGATCCTGTAATAGAATTAAAAGGTCCTCAGATCACAAATGCAAAGGTTAAATGTGTCTCTGTTAACATGAGATAATCTCCATTCCTGTAGCATGTTTCTCTTTCTTTCCTTCCTTCTTTTCTTTTCTTGTCCCTCCCTCCCTTCCTCCCTCCCTTCCTTCCTTCCTTTTTTTTTTTTTTTTTTTTTTGAGACAGAGTCTTGCTTTGTCACTCAGGCTGGAGTGCAGAAGCACAATCTCAGCTCACTGCAACCTCCACCTCCCGGGTTCAAGTGATTCTCCTGGCTCAGCCTCCCAAGTAGCTGGGATTACGGGCGCCGCCACCATGCCCAGCTAGTTTTTATATTTTTAGTAGAGACAGGGTTTCACCACGTTGGCCAGGCTGATTCCGAACTCCTGCCCTCAGGTGATCTGCTGCCTCAGCCTCCCAAAATGCTGGGATTATAGGCGTTAGCCACTGCGCTCAGGCTTTCCTGTAGTACCCTTCTTATGGAAAACTTTTCTCCTGCTTTTTAAAATTGTTTCTTTTCATATTCTATGTGTAGTAGGTATTAGCAGTCATGAATTTAACCTTATGGTTTCAGTAATGAAAATTCATGGATTTGCATTTGTGGCTGGTGTGCAAGAGAGCCGGTCACACAGCGAGAGAGTGAGTCTTGCTGGCCACTGACGCCTCCTTCAACACAGCTTGGTGCCTCCGTTCTTCATCCCTGTGAAATAATGAGCACTTCTTTTTTTTTTTTTTTTTTTTTGAGACGGAGTCTCGCTCTGTCACCCAGGCTGGAGTGCAGTGGCCGGATCTCAGCTCACTGCAAGCTCCGCCTCCTGGGTTCACGCCATTCTCCTGCCTCAGCCTCCCGAGTAGCTGGGACTACAGGCGCCCGCCACCTCGCCTGGCTAGTTTTTTGTATTTTTTAGTAGAGATGGGGTTTCACCGTGTTAGCCAGGATGGTCTCGATCTCCTGACCTCGTGATCCACCCATCTCGGCCTCCCAAAGTGCTGGGATTACAGGCTTGAGCCACCGCGCCCGGCCGAATAATGAGCACTTCTTAATGGAAGCACTTCTTAGTGAGTTCATGAAGGTTGCGAGATCCGAGATCCATTCCTTGAAACTGTTGAGAGACTATTGTTTTCAGAGGCTATTTCAGAGAAACGGAGGCTACTCTGTTTCACGGATACTTACTGAAACCCTAAATGCAAGCCTGGCACTGGGATCCAAAGGTAAATTAAGATGATGGTCCCTGCATGTAGAAGCTCTCAGCCTAGTGCAGGGAACAAACATGTGAATGCATGCCCTTCTATTTGCTAAAAGGAGTGGTTGAGAGAGTGAGGGAAGAAATGGCTCTGCTCATGAAGGTGAAGAGGGCATCAGGAAAAGGAGGTGTTACTTCAACTGTATCTTAAAGGGAGGTAACACCTGACCAGACAGGGAAAGGGATTTCCCTTCTTGGTACAGGAAACCACATGTTCAGGTGAACAGAAGTGTCAACAGCAGGACAAGTAGGGGCACCACAGGTATTCCTATGGGACTGCAGCCAATATATGGGGTTAGCAGCCAGATAAGACCATGGAGGTGGGTGAGCAGCAGGGGCCAGGTGATGATGCCCGACCACTGGGTCCTGGGCACTGATCACATTGTGCCTTGCTGGTCCCCGATATATGGTCCTCAAAAAACTAAAAAGCCATAGTCACATGCATTTGGAGGAAGCCGACTTAAGGCTAAGCAGGTATTTATTTATTTATTTAATTTACTTATTTATATTTTTTACTGCAGGACTTCTGGAGCTTACAAAGTGCTAAGTGCATGAGGGCTCTCCCAAGGGGGCAATATATAGTGCAGTGTGTCCTGAACCCCTTTTGTAGGAAAGCCCTCAGAATCTCACCTGGGAAAATTCTGCTATAAGCAATGAAAGACCATGGAAGGATTCAGATTTTCATTTGGAAATGCATTCTGCGGAATGAGTGAGGGCTGGGTGGGGTGGGTGGTGAGATGAGAAATAAGGAGACCCGTGGGGAGGAGGTGCTCCATGAAACACCTGAGTGCAAGGGGGCGTGCACAGGCTCAGGGATTCAAGAGGCATTCGAGGTAGAATCAATAGACTGAACTGTCCTCGGGAGGGAGGGACCTACGATGGTGCCAGGGTTTTGGTTCCCAGCTCTGGTCGTATCTTATCAGCCATTGGATATAACTTCTGGCATCCAGCGGGAAGGACTGCCCTGCTAATACATTTGGAGTTGGGTGTGACTGTATGGTGGCACTGAAGCCTCAGTGGGTGAGCTCATCAGCAGGTGGAGTCTAAGAGGGAGAACGGGACTGTGGACAGATCCAGAGGACACCCATGTTTTGGAAGTGGGCGGGGAGGAGAGGTCAGCAAGGGAGCAGGCGTCCTTGAAGCCAGGGGAGGACAGGGTTTCAAAACCAAGAGAGCAGCGTCTAGTAACCCTCCACGTGCAAGTTACAACAGCGGAGAGATGCTTTTATCTATCAAACTAGCAGAGATTGACTTATTTATGTATTTAACAGTTATACCTAGTGTTGGTAAGGGTTATAGAAAATAAGTACCCTCATGCTATCGGGGAAACAGATAATATGTATCAAAAACCATAAAAAGTGTATATGCTCTTTGATTCAAATATTCCATCTCTACACGCCTGTAATCGCAGCACTTTGGGAAGTTGGGGAGGGCAGATCACCTGAGCCCAGGAGTTCGAGACCAGCCTGTCCAACATAGCAAAACCCTGTCTATACTAAAAATACAAAAATTAGCCAGGCGGCCGGGCGCGGTGGCTCAAGCCTGTAATCCCAGCACTTTGGGAGGCCGAGACGGGCGGATCACGAGGTCAGGAGATCGAGACCATCCTGGCAAACACGGTGAAACCCCGTCTCTACTAAAAAATACAAAAAACTAGCCAGGCGAGGTGGCGGGCGTCTGTGGTCCCAGCTACTCGGGAGGCTGAGGCAGGAGAATGGCGTAAGCCCGGGAGGCGGAGCTTGCAGTGAGCCGAGATCGCGCCACTGCACTCCAGCCTGGGCGACAGAGCGAGACTCCGTCTCAAAAAAAAAAAAAAAAAAAAAAAATTAGCCAGGCATGGTGGCACATGTCTGTAATCCCAGCTACTCAGGGGGCTGAGGCACAAAGACCGCTTGAACCCAGGAGGCGGAGGCTGCAGTGAGCCAAGATCATACCATTGCACTCCAGCCCGGGCAACAGAGCAAGACTCCGTATATTAAAAAAAAAATCCATCTCTAGAAATTCATCCTAAAGAAAACCACCATGGATGAGCACAGATTATTCTACAAGATTGTTCATAAAACATTGTATATAATATAAAAATATAAAGATATCCTGTAACATAAGCTTGATTAAATAAATTATGATAGCAATATGATGGAAAAATACCATGAAGCCAGTAAAAAAAAAAAGTGCGATAATTAATGGCATAGTGAAATATTGCAATATAATGTGAAGAGAATAAAGCAAGAAAGATCCTGTTTTTTGTATTAAAAATATACACATATGCGTAAGAAAAAGATACATCAAATATTACCAGTGGTTATCTCTGGAAACAGGGATTTGGGTGGTTTTAAAATTTGTTGGGGGTAATATTTTTACTTTTCTATATTTTCAAAAGTTTCTACAATAAGCAAGTTACCTTTGTAATCAGGAAAAAGCAGTTCTTTTAGTGCTCTTAATAGTGTACTAATAATTTTTATTTTATTTCATTTTATTATTTACCTGGCTTTGCAGAAATTTACCTCTTTGGTAAAAGACAGACTAAGCATGTGCTTAAGGCGCCAGCAAATGACTATTTACATTAATAATTTAATATAGAAATTTTTATTGAAGTGATGACTTCAAAATGTTATTTTTGGGGGCATTATACACTTGCTTGGAGGTTTAATCCTCAATCCACATGAGGGGGCACCGTAATCACTGGTGCCCAGGGCCCTCGAATAGCCCCTGTGAGGCCCTTTGCTGTCCCCCTTTGCCAGCTCCTCCAGCCTCGGCCATTTGTCCCCTGGGCTCTCCAGGTTCCACTGAGCAGCTGCCCCCCTGCCCAAGCCCAGCTCCAATGCTGTGTGACCTTAATTCCCTTAACCGCTCTGTGCCTCAGTTTCCTCATTTGTTAAAAGAGGAGGTTCCAATGGTATGTACCCCCTGACAATGTGCGAGCATCACAGAAATGACACGGAACACGCACTTAGAACATGCCTCGCGCGTGGCAAGTGCTAACTGTTACCTGCCATTATTAGGCTCCCCGGCCGGGGTCTCAGGGCCTTGGCACAAGCTCTTCCCTCTGCTTGGAGCACTTTCCTCCACTGACCTTTCCTGGCGCTCCAAGTCAACTCCAGGGGCCTTCCCAGTGCAGTCTAGGGGCCTTCCCCTTCCGCAACGCCTGAACCACACAGGAATAAGTAAGGCGAGAGCACGCCCAGGGAAAAGCAGGGTGTGCAGAAAGGGTCTCAGTTAGTCGAGGCATTTCCGCGAGGATCCTTCTCCTACCAGGCCTGCACCCGGGCCGCGGCGACTGAGAAGACGTGCACAGGTGGCTCCCGAGTGCTCTGGAAGGGCCCCAGAGCTCCTGGCCGGGTTAAGGCAGGATGCGGGTGCGCGTCTCCCCGGCGAAGCTGAATCAGTACTGCGGGCGCAGGGGGCGCAGGGCGCGCAGCAAGGGCTGGCGGGGGCGGCCCGCCTGGGGCGCTGCCCGGGCGCACTCGGGAACCAGGTGAGGGCGCGGGGAAGAGCAGCCGAGCAGGTGCCGGGAAGGAGGCGCCTGCAGCAGCGCATGCAGGGGCCTCGGGGAAGGCGCCAGGAAGCGGCGAGGGGCCGCAGTGGCCGGAACTCGGGCCGGCTGCTGCGGGCAGAGGAACGTGCCCTACCCTCGGGGCTTGGCAGGCACCGCCCAGTCCTCCAGACCGGACTGCGGCTGCGTGTCGGGCCCGGGGGCGACCCCCGCACGCCACGGCTGGGCGGCCAGGTGGCACCACCGGCGGGACCGGAACGGCGCCGCGGCCCTAGGGTCTCTGCGCCGAGGCCCGCGGCGGGAGTCACGATGGCCATGATCACGCTGACGCCCAGGCTGCAGGCCCCTCGCCCGGGCGGCCGCCCACCCGGCACGCCAAGGTCGCACCTCGGGGTAGCCCCACCCGCTACACCGGCCGCCTCCACTGGTCACTCGCGGGCGTGGCCTCCGCGCCCAGGCTCCGCCCCCGCGCCTCCATTGGTCAGTCCAGGGGTGGGGGCGGGCGACACCGACGGCTGAGCCACGGCAGGGACTCGCGGGAATCGCGCCCCGCAGGTCGCTGCTGGAGCTCGCCCGTCGCCCCTGCGCTGCGCGGACCGCGGCCACAGCCGGACTGGTGGGGACGGCGGCAACAGACGAATTGGCTGACAGTCCCAGTTCGCAGAGTAGTCCCGGCCTTGAGGCGGTGGCGTCCGAGTCCTCTCGTCCCGGAGCTAGGACAGGTGCCACGCCGGGGGCGCTCCAGGGACTGTGCTGAGGCCGCGGACGCGGCCCTCCCCGCCCCACCGCGCCGCCCGCCAAGCCCGGCCTCTTTGCCGTCGGGGCGTCCCGGGGCCCAGGGGCGGCCGCGGAGCCGATGCGCGCCCGCTGAGCGTCCCCAGCCCGCCATGGCCGCGCTTCCCGGCCCGCTCTGGCTGCTGGGCCTGGCGCTGTGCGCGCTGGGCGGGGGCGGCCCCGGCCTGCGACCCCCGCCTGGCTGTCCCCAGCGACGTCTGGGAGCGCGCGAGCGCCGGGACGTGCAGCGCGAGATCCTGTCGGTGCTCGGGCTGCCTGGGCGGCCCCGGCCCCGCGCGGCACCCGCCGCCTCCCGGCTGCCCGCGTCCGCGCCGCTCTTCATGCTGGACCTGTACCACGCCATGGCCGGCGACGACGACAAGGACGACGCGCCCGCGGAGCGGCGCCTGGGCCGCGCCGACCTGGTCATGAGCTTCGTCAACATGGGTGAGTGCGGCCGCCCGCGCGGGGACCCTCGGAGTAAACTGGCTGCAGGGGAGAGTGCGCGCATCCTCCGGGCCCTGGCCGAACGGGGTGTCACAGACGGTGAACGTGAACCACAGGGGAGTGGGACCGCCTTGGATAGGGAAGGTCTAAGGGTCATGGGGCCCCCTGGGCTGCGGGGTGGTCAGGAGCAGGGTGGGGGGAACTGTGGACTCCCAGGCGCTGCCTTCACCCTGCCCCAAACACACCCAGGAGTAAGAATCAGGTGATGTCCTTGCCCACCTGGGCTGCCCCAGGCAGACAGCCTGGTCCTGGGGAGACAGGTGAGTAAACAGAGGCCGGGATGCTGTCACTGTGATAAGGGCAGTACTGAGGAGAGGGACAAAGTTCAGCGTGGAAACCTGTGGTCACATCATCAGAGTGACCAGAGCTAACTCGCCTGCCCTGAGTCCCCAGCAGGCTCTTCCCTGTGCGGAGCCTGGGTGAGGTGCGGCTGTCAGGGGAGCGGCTGGGGAAGGAGCAGGCTCAGTTCAGTGGGGCAGGGACTGTGGCCTTGTCACCCTGGGCCCAACACCTCGGATGTGATCTGGTATAGGGTGAGTGTCCGGGCCTGTGAAATGGCCCAGTGGGTAGCTGGACCCACTTTGTTCTTCGAGGCAAAGCCCGGCTTTTCCTGTCTGCAAACATCTTGTATCACACCCTGGAGCGATTTATTCCTTAAGATCTCAGAGATTTTTTTTTCCAGTACTAAACTCTTTGGTCTATGGTCGTGTAGTTACTGTTGGTCAGGTCCCCCATCTGCTTTGCCTCCTGTCTGTGGCTAGTGACAGGCCAGGGTCTGGGGGCCAAGGACCACAGCTCAGCCCAAAGTAGGGGAGCTGTGGGGCTGAGAGGAGGGAGAGGGTACCTGCCCCGGCCACCAGCCTCCCTCCACAGACAACATCATTAATTCTTCATCCTCACGACAACCCTGGTAACAGCCACGGTCTTCATCCCCATTTCCCAGATGAGGACAGTGAGGCTCAGCGAGGCAGCGCCATGCCTAGGACAGTGCAGCCTCGAAGCCGCTGAGCCAGGACAGCCAGGAAGCCTGACTGTCCATCCGGTGCCCAGTGAGATGACATTTCTGTTGTCAGGTCAGGCTTTCAGGGTGCAGAGAGCTTTCTGAGGAGTCTGGGCTGAAGAACACAGAGGACTGAGCCGCAGCAGGTTTTGTGGGGCCGTCAGCCATTTGCTTCCTACACTAGGGCAGAAGAGGGCATGGCCAAGCCTCTGCTCCCCACAACCCAAGAGCTGGTGGTGGAGGTGAGCAGCAGGAGACAGCCGTTCACCATCGGTGAGCGCCCAGTGCCAGGCACAGGACTCCAGCCGGTGGGATCTGGATGCCGCCTTTGTAGTTAGAGGACAGGGTGGGGGATGTGGGACAGAGGAGACCATCGTGAAGCTGGGACTGGGCCTCTGTCATCAGGACAGGCTGACACTGGGCTCAGGACCAAGAAGAGTTGTGGATGGAGTCGTCCAAGAATGTCCCCGGGGGAGTCGACCATCAGAATGAGTCACCACCCAGCCCATGTCCTACCTCCCCTGGCATCCCCTGGGTCAGGACATGCCCAGCCTGGTGGGGCTGTTGCTGGGAATTGGGCAGGGCCTACCCCTCTGTGTGACCTTAGGGAAGTTCGTCACCCTCTCAGCCTTGGTTGCTCCTTGTAAAATGAGGTGCCTGGTGGTCTGTCCTCAGGGTTGTTATGTGATTGGTAGAGGGGCAGGAATGGAAAGCCTGTGCCATTCCCCCTCAGAAGGTGAACCTGGACCTGGGCACTGTTGTCCCCAGGCCCTCCCAGCTGTGGCCTAGTTTGGAGGTGACAGGAACATCTCCATGTGTCTTGTACACATGTAAAACCTAGAAATGGATTCTAAAAGCCAACCAAAAAATGTTTGTGCCTGTTTTTAGAATGAAAAGTAGCATGTGAACTTTCACAGCCTTATCATTCCTCCTTTAATTGATGTGAGACTCTTTTGCCAGCCCTGTTTCATGGGCTCAGAGAGGTTAAATGGCCAGCCCAGGGCCACACAGCACATCCGGTATGACATCCATGGCTGTGGATTCCAAATCCCAGCTTCTTCCCACCCCAGCTCTGGGCATTTCGTGCAGACCCGGGGCCTCCAGCGCTGCGGATTAACAAGCAGGTGGTTGTTAGCGGATGCCCCGGCTGCGGGTGGGTGTGGCCAGCTGTCAGAAGGGCTTCTTTATTCTGCTCTGCTAACTGCACTAGTAGAACTCTCTCAGTTAGAGTAGCTTTAACTGGTAATTACTGAGGCCATGGGGCGGGTCGGGGTGGGGCGCCGATTAGACATATACCAGGATGCTCTCTCCATGTTTGGAGGCCCCTGGAGGTCGGTGGCCCTTCTCCTGCCTCAGCCTCCCGAGTAGCTGAGATTACAGGCATGCGGGCAGAGGCACAGGCCACCACGGGATCTAATAGCAGGGTCGCTGTGGTGACACCGCCCACACCCAGGCTCCCACACCTGCTCCCATCAGCTCCACCTCTCCTATCAGCCTCATCTGGCTCCTGCACAGCCAGGCCTGGTGCCCCTAGGGCCCAACTCTTGATGACAGCTTGTAGGACCCAGGGGGCAGGATTCTCACAGGCCTCCAGCCATGGGTCAGGTCTCTGTGCAGAGCAGGTGCTTTAGGAAGGCAAGCCTGTGTCCTGATGTTCAGAGTCTGGGAGGCCAGGGCTGGGGTCAGAGCCGGGGCCCCGGCTGGCCTGTCATCCATATCAGCCTGTAGACCTGGGCTCTCTTGGGCAGGACAGTGATGGAGCAGTTGGATTCTGTCCCTGGTCTCTCTGCTCAGGGAGGGGAGAGCCCTGAACTGGGAGGCAGCACCCAGGTTCTTGTGCTGCCTGGGCCTGCCATTAACTCCTGCATGTCCTGGGCCACGGCTCTTCCCTTCCCTGAGCCTCTGCTTTCTCGTCCATTCTATGGTGATGGCATCAGAAAAGCAAGGTGCCTCCCATCCCTGACCCTGTGGCTCTGTGGCAGAGGCGCCTTCTCACACCACCGCCATGCCTTGGCCCCAGTGCCTCAGGCTGGCCCGGCCCCTCCCGAGGGAGGAAGGATGGCAGGAAGGACCACCTCTGCACACTCCTTCTCAATCCTTCTCCACCCATGTCAGCGGAGAGGCAGGTGCCCATGTTCCAGATTGAGAAACTGAGGCATACGCAGGACTAGCAGGCAGAAGTCCAGCCAGGATCAGAATGCAGGCAGCTCCACTTTTGTCCCAATGCCTTCTTGAACCAGATTTGCTTCTGTGGTCTCCAGTGGCCATGGACCGGGGTGTTGATGAACAGAGCCGTCTGGATTTGGGAGAAGCAGGACTGAGTGGGAATTCAGGACCTGGCCCGGGTCCTGCTCTGCCCTTGCCAGCCATGTAACCTGGAAGGGTGGCACCATCTCCGTGGGCCCCAGGGCCACTTCCTTTGGTTCTTTACTAGGGACCTGTTTCATTTTCCCATTCATTCATTCAGCAAATAGTTCTGTAGCACCTACCAAGGACCAGACACAGTTCTAGTTGCTGGAGATACAACAATGAAAAAAGTAAAGTCCCTGCCCTCAGGAAGATTACTCTCTAGTTCGAGAGACATATAATGCATATATGAGCCCTAAAGGTAATTGTCGGGTGACACACACGCCCCATCTGGAAACAGGAGGGGCTGAACAATGGCGAGACAAACAGGGCTAGATTGGGGGTTTCTGACCTAAGACCCACACACACGGAATTTACATCCTGACACCGACACCTGATCTCAGTGTGATCTAGGCTTTCCAGTCAGCCTCCGCAAGCCTCAGTTTCCTCCGCTGTAAAATGGAGATACTCATCTTATGGGGCTGTTCTGGGTTGGTGTGAGATGATACCCAGCGATGCCCATGTGCCCAGAGCCTCCACGTCTATTCCTTCATTGGTATCTCACGATTGCCGTCACATCTGTGTGTGAAAGAGAAGAGAGAGAGGCTCAGAGCAGGTTCGTGGTTTTCCCAAGGCCACACAGCGGGCTGTCTCCCTGCCTCCGCATCCTCTGCTCTTCTCCAGAATAGCAGCTGCCTCTCCACACAGCCCAGGGCCTGGCCCACCATTAAATGCAGTGTGTGCTGCTGAAATGGACTGTGTTGAATGGGAACCTGTGATGTAAACTGAGACTACTGCTTAAAAAATATGTTTGTTTTGGGATTTATAGAACTACTGCATGTTCCTTTTAGAACACTCAAATTATATAAATTAATTATAGAATTTCCTTATAGAAAGCTCAGACCATATACTCAGAAACATATGATATGAAACCCCAAGTAATCCTCCCTGTACCTCAGAGAATATCAGTGTTTTAATCCTTTAATGCAGCACTCCCTACCCCCAACCAGCCATGATATTTTATCAATACAAATATTAACACTTGTATATTATTATTATTTTCAGAGACAGGGTCTCTGTCACCCAGGCTGGAATGCAGTGGCATGATCATAGCTCACTGCAACTGCGAACTCCTGGGCTCAAGCAATGTTGTCACCTCAGCCTCCTGAACGGCTAGAACTACAGGTGTGCACCACTATGTCCAACTAATTGCTTTAAATCTTTTGTAGAGATGGGATCTCACTGTATTGCCCAGGCTTGTCTCAAACAACTGATCCTCCTGCCTCTGCCTCCCAAAGTTCTGGGATTATAGGCATGAACCACCATGCCCAGCGTTTTGTTTTCTTTCTTTTTTTAACTGCATGGGACATTAATGCTCACTGTTTTGCAACTTTGTTGTTTTTCAATTTAACAATAAATCTTTTATCCATCTTAAAAGTCAAATATTAGGGTGACTGTATGCCCAAAGGTATTTGCCCGTCCAAGAGTTTAAGGTGGGTCCCTTTTCCCCAAAGTTCTGTCTGGCCACCAGAACGGTGCATACTTTGGATCCCTAGTGACTAGTCCTACCCATTTCTGCAGTGTTTTCTCATCCCTGGAGTAAGTGATTACGACTGCCTTCATTCACAGAGGAGGAAGCTGAGTCTCAAAGAGTATAAGTGACTGGCCCCGGGTCCTGGATGCACAGACCCACAGGAGCAGATATGAAAGGCAGATCACAGCTGTAGGAGGGTAGGCCCTGGAGGTGGGGCAGCAGAGTGGTGGTTAGTGACCCTGGAGTGGGGCTCACTGGCTTTCAATTCTGGGTCTACTGCTTGAGAGCTATGAGCTGTCGAACAGGTCATTTAAAGTCTCAGCATCTCAGTTTCCTCATCTTTAAAACTGGGATAATAATGCCTGTATCTGGCCAGGTGTGGTGGCGTGCACCTGTAATCCCACCACTTTGGGAGGCCTTGGCGGGCGGATCACTTGGGGTCAGGAGTTCCAGGCCAGCCTGGCCAACATGGTGAAACCTTGTCTCTACTAAAAATACAAAAAAAATTAGCCGGGCATGGTAGCGCGGACCTGTAGTCCCAGCTACTCGGGTAGCTGAGGGGAGAGAATTGCTGGAACCCGGGAGATGGAGGTTGCCTGGGAGAGTGAGACTCTGTCTAAATAATAATAATAATGCCTGTATCATAATACAATGATTAAATAGGTTATAGCACATAAAAACTTAGCAAGTGTCTGGCCAGGCACGGTGGCTCACACTTGTAATCCCAGCACTTTGGGAGGCCGAGGAGGGGCAGATAACCTGAAGTCAGGAGTTCAAGACCAACCTGGCCAACATGGTGAAACCCCGTCTCTACTAAAAATACAAAAATTAGCCAGGTGTGGTGGCGGGTGCCTGTAATCCCAGCTACTTGGGAGGCTGAGGCAGGAGAATCACTTGAATCTGGGAGATGGAGGTTGCAGTGAGCCGAGATCGTACCATTACACCCCAGCCTCGGCAACAGGAGTGAAACTCCATCTGAAAAGATAAATAAATATATAAATAAAATAAAACCAAAAACAAAACTTAGCAAGTGTCTGGCACTGCTCAATAAGTGGCTGTGGGTATTATGAGGGAAGGACCTGTGGGATTATGCCCCGACCTCCAGTCATTTACTTAGGGACCTAGAGCAGAGTAGTAAAAAGCATAGCTCCAGGATCTGACCCAGGCTGCCTGGGTGAAATCCCCATTCCACCTAGGCCTCCTTGTAGTGGATGCTGTGGGGGGCTTCCCAGAGCTTCTCTTCAGCATTGAGTCGCTCACGACCCAGCTGCCTGGAGTGCTGGCTGCTGACAGCTCACAGGGGAGTCCTTCTCTAGGTTTTGTTTGTTTGTTTGTGTTTTGAGATGGAATTTCACCCGTCACCACACCCGGCTAATTTTGTATTTTTAGTAGAGATGGGGTTTCACCATGTTGGTCAGGCTGGTCTCAAACTCCTGACCTCAGGTGATCCACCAGCCTCGACCTCCCAAAGTGCTGGGATTACAGGTGTGAGCCACCATGCCTGGCCCTTCTCTAGGTATTGATTGACTGGGCCCTAAGAAGCTGCCCGAGGTTAGACACCATCCCTGGGGACACCCCACATCCAACAGCTGGTCTATGGCAGTATCGGTGCCCAGCCCCCTTGCCTTAAGGAGAGACAGCTCTGAAGGGCCACCAGCCCCAGAGCTCCCCGTGCGGTCACAGTTGTCTGAGGCCTTTGTTTTGGTTGTTTCCGAAACTTGCTCCCTTTATTCACTACAAAAAGCAGTAAAGTTTCCAGTTTTCCCAGTAAATTTTCTGACTCAGTGTCTGTTGCCCAGAGAGCTTAACCTAAGATACAGTTTATACGATTATAGTCTAATTTATTTAATGTTCTGAGCCTCAGTTTCCTCATCTGTAAAATGGGAGAGCTACCTCATTGGATGATTAAGAGTATTAAATGAGTTAATCTGTGTAAAATTATGAAAAGAGTGGCTGGTCAGTGCTCAATAAATGTCAGCTTTGTTTTTAGCCCAAGGCCAGCTGGTTAGTGGCAAGACCAGAAGCAAAAGTTGGTAATTTCCTTTAACTGCTGGCTCTATCTTGAGCAGCAGCCGTTCCTTCTCAACAGTCCTGGACCCTGCACACCAGGGTTCTGGGGAAGTTGACGGCGGCAAGACCCGGGTGTGGAGAAAGTTGACTCGTTCAGGGCTTTAAGAGCAGTCTATGAACACTCCTTAGCAAGCACTGCTACAAACCTACTGTGTGCTGTTCCCCTTTCTGTTTATCTTGGGGGCTAATAAAAGCACAGCCCCAGCCCAACCCAAAGTCTACTCATTTACTGAGAAAGAGAGGCCCAAAGACTAGTCAATATAAATGATCCCCAAATGGGAGAAATGTCCATTACCCACTTGGCAAACATGGGTGTGAGAGTTCAACAGTGCAGAAGACCGACAAGATCCTTCTCTCATTTTCTGGGAGACAAACAAGGCCAAAGGAGAGGAAGCATGGCTCCTGGCTGGAGATGGGGTCTCGCTGTGTCACCCAGGCTGGAGTGCAGTGGCACGATCACAGCTTGCTGCAGTCTCAACCTCTCAGGCTCAAATGATCCTCCCACCTCAGCCTCCCAAGTAGCTGGGGAGTACAGGTGCCCACCACCATGCCCAGCTAATTTTTAAGCACTTTTTATAGAGACGAGGTCTCATGATATTGCCCAGGCTGGTCTTCAGCTCCTGGGTTCAAGCCATCCACCCACCCCGGCCTCCTAAAGTGCTGAGATGACAGGTGTGAGCCACTGCGCCTGGCCTCTTGCATGTTCTTGAAATGTCAGTTCTTGAAGTGAAAATCCCATTATGGCTTTTCCTGCTCAGGAGCTTCTGTGTGTCCCTTCAAGCCAGAATGGAATTCAGGTTTCCCCAGCCTGGCATTCCGAGTTCAGCGTTCTAGTCAACTGCACCACTTGGTGTTCCCTTGACATAGCTGCAGCTTGGAGAGGCCGTGAATGAGGAGAAACGAATGTAGACTTTGGAGTCCAGACAGACTTAGACCTGAATCCCACCTTGGATGCCTCCAGTTGCGGCCTTGTGCAAATCAGTTAACTTCCGGGATCTTTAGTGCTCTCATCTATAACCTGGGATGAATAATGTCCCCTACAGGGTTGTCGTGGTGCTGCCTTCACCATGGCCTTCAATGGTCCCGCCTCCTGGCATGCGCAGAGTTCTGTGTCCCCTCCGACATGTGCCAGTGCTGGTCTGTGTGACCAATAGAATATGACCGTAGTGATAGGTCCCTGCCAGGATTAGTCTATAAAAGACTGTGGCTTCCATCTCTCAGATGCCTCATTCTGGGGGAGGTCATGAGGTGAGCAGCCCTATGGAGAGGGCCACATGGTGAGCAGCTAAAGACAGAGCTTAGAAGTGCATCAGTCATCCCCAGCTAAGTCTTCAGAGACTGCAGCCCTAGCTGACAGCTTGACTGTGACCTCATGAGAGACCCTGATCCAGTCCTACCCAGCTAAGTTCCTGGATTATTGGCCCTGAGAACAATGTGCAACAATATGTGTTTGTTGTTTTAAACTGCTACATTTGCATAATGAGTTACCTAGCAACAGATAACTAACACAGTCAGGTTAGCATGAACAGAAAGGAGGTACCACATGTGCCCAGCATGGTGCCTGACACACAGGTCAGTGCTTCAAAAGTGCGACCTGGAACAGCATCTCCCGCCTCTCAGCCTTTCCCTAGGTGACTCTTCAGTTCTCTTCCTCAGAGTTCTTCCACCCCTCTTGAACATGTTTTCAAGGAAAGTTTTCTCTGCCTCCTTCTTCCAAAGCCCTGTACGTGACTACGACCGTCACCAGAGCACTTGTCCTGCATTGCGTGCACTTCTCTTGGGATTCCAGTCGCTTTCTGTCTGTGTGATGCAGGGGCACACCTAGCCCCCTTTCTCCTACTTCCCAGCATCCCCTGAACAACCTGAGAATAGGGACCAAGTCTGACTTTTCCCGGCACGCCCCCATGGTGCACCCAGCCCTTGAGTGGCAGGAAATTGAGGGAAAGAGGAACTCAGCAAGAGGCAGGGAGTGTCAAGAGTGGGGAGAAGGCTGGGCCTGGTCAGGTGGGACAGAGTGGGGCCGGCCCTCCCTGTCTGTGTGGGGGCTAACAATGGGTGCCACAGCTCCCTGGGCCCTCCCCTGGGACCCCAAGACCCCGCAGGGCCCCGCCTGGAGGAAGGTGGCTTCACGGGCATTCTCGGGTGTCTGTTGACAGGAGGGCCTTGTTGACGGGTGACCCCCCATCCCAATATGTCCC
>NC_037668.1:67271078-67471454 GCF_003255815.1 Theropithecus gelada | reverse complement strand
GCGGCAGGTCTGCCGTCGGCACGAGCTCTACGTCAGCTTCCAGGACCTTGGCTGGCTGGTAATTGCTGACTCTCCTTGTTTCTGAAATGACAATCACCACCTGTAGATCAGAAGTGAATCTGCAGGGAGGACATAGAATCATGAGTGACTTCAGTTTTTCTTCCTTATTTTTTTTCTGTGTTTTCCAAGTTTTCTAAAGAGGGAATATAGTGAGAAAGGGCATTTTATTTTCTAACCATGAAAACGAAGACTGCAACTAAGCTGTCAGCTTTGCAGCAGGGAAACTGAGGCCAGGCTGGCAGTGCCTCCCTGCATCGGCTGCAACTGCAGCTCTGGGAGGTGCGGGTAGGAGAGGGCTGGCTGGGAAGGGGGACGCAGAGCGAGGATGGGGGATGTCGGGCCTGAGCTCCCACCCAGCCCTGTCTGCTGGGGTTCCTAGGTGGATTCAGACCTCCTAGGGGAGACTGCCTTGCAGGGACCGAGGGTGGGTTTGGGCCCTGAGGCTCAGGGAGGTTCAGGGGCACCCCTGGGCTGTCCTGTGACAAGTCCAATGACAGGATGGGGGCTCAGGAGGGGCACATGGATGGGACTCACCTTCTCCCATGTCCCCTAGGACTGGGTCATCGCCCCCCAAGGCTACTCGGCCTATTACTGTGAGGGGGAGTGCTCCTTCCCGCTGGGCTCCTGCATGAACGCCACCAACCACGCCATCCTGCAGTCCCTGGTCAGTACCATGTCCATCCTGCCCAGCCCCCTGGGGTGAGGGTCTCTGTGGAGAGGGGTCTGGTCCAGCCGGCTGGGAGGGCAATGAGGCCACCTGCTCCACATCTCAAGGGGCTTTCTCTGCACGGAGTCAGTAACATGGGTAAATTCCCACAGCTCTGCTGGAACTTGTCGTCACACAGCCACGCTAATACATGTAGACTCACACCTGAACACAGAAACACCCCACACTGACACTGAACAGTTGTGTACATGTGCTTGTTCTGTGCACTGCACATGCTCCTGTGGGACACTTATGCACCTGCATGCGGTGCCCAGACTGACGGAGGCACAGCTCCTTACGGTCAGAGGCACAGCACATGAAATGGACATGCATGCCCGTGTGGGGACTGTGTGATCTTAACACACACGGGCCCCTGAGTACGCTGGGAAGTCTGGCCGCCCACGATACGTGCACACGGTGTGTGGGACGTGTGTGTGCTATCACCCACCTGTGCCACAACGCAGGCACGGAGCATCTGGACGGTTTGGCTCTCAACCTTTGGCTTTTCCCCCAGTTTTGCTCTTGGCCATTTGTTTTTCTCTGTATCCCCTGGCTTTTGATGCTTCGGTGTCTGGGGCAACCTTCAATGATGAAAGCAGGCTTCTGATGGGATCACTGGTGCTGCTCACCGCGGAGTGCTCTGTGTGTTTGTGGATTCTGGCACCGAGGCTTCCTTCTATAACTTTTTACCTAGAATCCCAGTTCCTGGTATTCCACAGCCTTACGTTTTTCTCGCAGGAGGTTGTTCAAAGGCGATGCCTTGATGTGAGAGAAAAGGAATTACCTAAAGCAGCTCTAAGGCTATGATAATGATTCCTTTCTGGGTGGTCAAATGGCATTTGCTGGACACCTGGAACTGCCTCCTTGGAAAGGGGTGATGAGGACGCGTGGGGCAGCCCGGCCTAGCCACCCTCTATGCATATGTGGGAGCTGCACGGGAAGGTGACTGCACCTGCAGCTCCCGGACTCCATCCTCTCTGCCCTTGCCCCTGCCGCTCAGGGGCTCAACTAAAGTGAGTGCCCACAACCTGCTGGGCAGCAAACAGGTGCTGCGCTCTAGGGGAGGCTGTCAGTTTGTCGGTTTGTTCAAACCAAACCAACTGTGGAGACCTCCTGTGACACCTCCTGTGAGAAAGAGCAGAGCAGCTGCCTCATCAGTGGAGAGAGACTGGGCCTGGCCTCTCCACAGAAGGAGGGGACCAGTTAGCAGCTGGAGGAGGAATGTTCCAGCAGAAGGAGCAATTCCAAGGCCCTAAGACAGGAGTGAGCGTGGCAGGTTCAGGGTCAGCAGGGAGGAGGGGCTGCGTGCAGTGAGTAGGAGAAGGGCAGAGGGAGGTGACACCAGGGTGGGCAGGGCCGGCTCCCCTAGGGCCTGGGGGTCTGAATGAAGGTGGATTTTATTTCCAGTAACCCAATAGGCTGTCGGAGCTCTTTAGCAAAGCAGTGTTCTGGTCCACGTCACCCTTCAGAAGGACCTCTCTCTGGCTGCTGGGGGAGACTGGGATGGGGGATGGGGGCGGCAGTGGAAGGTGGAGCAGTTGGGGATGAGTGAAGGCTGCTGTGGTCACCTGGCAGGTGATGGCAGCTGGACGGAGCAGGTGGTCCGAGGCAGCATGGAGGTGGAGGTTGAGCCAGGGGCTGCTCCCAGGGAAGGGAGAAGGCGAGAGGAGTCATCCAGGAGGCCTCCCAGGCGGGGACTATGATGTCAGGGCAGGAGGAATTCTGTGTTCTGCTGAGGCCCCATTAGACCCCAAGTGCAGAAGTGGGGAGGGGAGCAGGATCCGCAAGTCTGGAGTTCAGAAGAGAGGTCCAAGTGAGCCTGGGGAGTGGAGAGGTGCAGGCACGTGCAGGGCCTTGAAGTGCTGAGGGCGGATGCAGTCCTCTGGGAGAAGGAGCAGCACAGGAGAGGGGCCGAGGCCTTGCCTCCCAGAGCCTGGGAAGGGAGGCCAGGATGTGGGAGGCAGAGCCTCTGGGTGTCTGAAGGACCAAAAGAAGAAAGTGGTCCTTCCAGGCTCCCCCTCTGGGACCTCACTAAGGCACAAACCTGGCCATGCGGTCTCCTTCCCATTATCCCCAGGAGGAAGTCTGAGCCCTTGGCCTGGGACTTGAGGCCCCTCATTAGTGCCCTGCCCACCTGCCCCACACCCCCTGCCATGTGTCCTCCCTGGGCACTGCAGGTCACCATGGCTCCCACTCCTGGAGCCCTCAGGGATGCTCTTATTCCTGTTAATAGTTATTATTATTGTGCTGCTCCCATGTGGCCTGGAGATGGCCAAGGCAGGGCGCAGGTGGAGCTGGGGCAGGGATGGGTGGGTCCTTGGAGGAGGTCACTGGGCTCATGTCCCTGCCTGTGCCCCCTTCCTGGCCAGGTGCACCTGATGACACCAGATGCAGTCCCCAAGGCGTGCTGCGCGCCCACCAAGCTAAGCGCCACCTCTGTGCTCTACTATGACAGCAGCAACAACGTCATCCTGCGCAAGCACCGAAACATGGTGGTCAAGGCCTGCGGCTGCCACTGAGCCCACCCGCCCGCCCGGCCCTGCTGCAGCCGCCCTTCTCATCCGGATTGGGCCCCTCAGAAGCAGGAAACCCTCAAACCCAGTCAGACCCCAGGCCGGGGCATTGCCAGGGAGGACCCTCACAATCATGTCCATGACCCTTTCTCCTTCATGCCAGGCTCCTATGCTCCCCTTGCCCTGCCAGGCGTTTGTGTGACTGTCCTGTCTCCAGCGCAGGTGGTCTCAATCATCAGGCAGTGTTCTACCCAAACCCCTCCCCCGAAGGCATGTCCTGGCCTGTTCTTCAGGGTTGGCACAGAAGTCCTGTCTGAGGTCCTATCCATGCCCCTTACTGGCCCAGGTCGTGAGATAGATGTGGAATGACCTGAGAGGCACCTGGAGCCCACTGTTGGCCACCTCAAGCTCTTCACCATCCATCACAGGGTGTGGTATGTGTAGTCAGGGTCTGATTGGTTCCCCATTGCCTGCCCCTCCGAGGTGCAAGGCTGGGTTTAAAACTGGACGTCCCCTAAAGTATTGTATATTCATAGATCTGAAGCACTGATCCACTGGCCACAGGTAGGCATGTGGAGTCAACTCAAGAAAAAGCTGAGTGAACAGCATTATTTAAGGCTAAAGCCAATGGCATTTATCTTCCTGTGTCTTCCTGCTTTGCATCTGCCTCTGCCATCTACGAAAGCCATATAAGTGCATGGACATTTTGTTTCAGAGAAACAGAAAAATCTTGGGGCTTCCAATTGACCCATCTATCTGCCACCATGTTGCCTCATCAGGAGCTCAGCTCTGTGGAGTTTTCCCTTTGCTGAGCAAGCATGAGGTTGCATTGGGTGGCCCAGGATGACAATGCACAGCACAAATGCCATCATTTCCCTTTCCCCTCTGCATGGCAGACATCAATAATCAATCTGGAATGTTTTTCTTCCAAATCTGAATGGAATTTTCAAATGGTCAGCACAGCCACTGCCAACAGATATGATGTAAAGTGAAACCTGGTTGCCATCTTCTGCCATGCTGAGGAGCAGTCCATCCCCGCCCGAGCATGTATCGGCAACATGGGCAGCCTGTGGTCAGGTCTGGGGCAAGGCCAGGGGCCATCAAAAACAGGCTGGTTACCAAAGTCAGTGTCACCCTGGGTGCCCACCAGCGCTGTCCTGTGTCAAAGAAAAGGTCCCTGTCCCAGGGAGTGACAGGCAGTAATTAGGCTGAGTTGGGTGGGGAGGTTTGTCTCAGCCTCTGTTGTTCCCGGAAACCGCTGTTCTCCTTGGAGCAGCCACTGGGAGTTGGAGTGTTTATTTGATTTCTGACTTGCTAAGCCTGTAATTTACCTGCTGGAATAGACAGAGTCCAGCTGCCCAAACCGTGTCATTAAAAGCAGATCCTGGGTCCGCCCCATCCACAGGCACAGCCCGACGGGGTGGCTCCACCTCCCCATGTGCCCAAGGATGCGCCTCTCTGGAGTTCACATGCTGCACCCCCAGAGAGGGGCCTGGGGAGAGCTGGTCTGGCAGCAGGGGTGGAGGCTGGCGCCACGCTGCAGGACAGCAGCCCCTCCACCTGGACCAGGGAGGGCCTCCGTGTGCAAGCGCAGAGGAAGAGGCCTTCCCATGTATGCAAAGGGCGGCCCCAGGCTGTCTGGAAGTTGGTGAGTTCCCTATCAGCACAGGGATCTCAGCTCTGGCCTGGATGTGAGGAGACCTGCCTTGTAGGTGGCTTCCTTATCTGGGCCTCCATTTTCTATCTGCACTTTTTGATTTCCAAACAACCTTCAGCCAAAGAATCTGTCTACCAACTCCTCACAGTGAGCCAGAAGCAGCCTCATAACCCTGAATGTGGGGCACCGGTGGCTGTCACGAAGCAGAGTTGGCACATAACATGGAACCTGGCCAGGCACGGTGGCTCACGCCTGTAATCCCAGCACTTTGGGAGGCCAAGGTGGGCAGATCACCTGAAGTCAGGAGTTCAAGACCATCCTGGCCAACACGGTGAAACCCTGTCTGTACTAAAAATACCAGATTACCTGAGCATGGTGGTGCATGCCTGTAATCCCAGCTACTCAGGAGGCTGAGGCAGAATTGCTTGAACCTGGGAGGTGGAGGTTGCAGTGAGCGGAGATCACACCATTGCATTTCAGACTGGGCGACAAGAGCAGAACTGTTGTCTCAACAAAACGAAATTATGAAACCTGTTTGCTATCCTAGTATTTACTTAACAGTTCCTTCTTAACATCAAAGATGGTCTTCTAGGCAATTGTAAATTTTAAATTAGCCAGTTATTTTGACAAGTAATTTTTTACTCCACCTATATCTTTAGTGCCCAGCCAATGATCTGGCATAGTTAGGTGTGCACCAAGAATGTCTGTAAAATACACCTTACCCATTAATCAAGCTGTGCACAGCAGGAACCAACAGGAGCTGTGATCCTCCTGGTTCATACAGAACAATGGAAAAATATAAGGCTTTGTCTACCTAGTTGGCCAGCAGACTTTCAGCAACTTTTGTCATCCAGATGGTCACCAAATGAAATAAAATAGAAAAATCCCTTGAGCAATGAAACGATTGTGAATGAACACAAAGCCCATGAGTTTAATCCTTGAGTTATCTGTTTGCTGAGCCAAGCATGTGCATTTGCAGCGGGTGGCCCAGGCCGGCAGCACAGATACTGCCATTTCCCTTTTCTTTGCTTAGGGCATGGCCTGTTGCACCAGATGAGGGTTGGAAGGATGACGGTGGTGGTCATTTCAGATCTACTGACAGCAATGAGAAATCAATGACAGTTGACAGGAAGAGAGGACACACACAACAGGCGAAGGAGGAACGCCCAGCAGTCTTGGTCCTTGCAGTGCAATACTGGCCTTGAGGCCAAGTCAGCAGGGGATTCGTAGTCACTAACTTCTGAGACAGGGAAGTAACATGTTCTGGAAAAGGTCCAAAGAAACAGGAATAGAGGCAGTGTAGCAAGAGGCAGATTTTTGGTGCCAAATAGATTTGAATCCTGGTTCTGCTTCCTCCTTTGTAGAGTATGATATTGGTTCTTTCCTCCCAAAGTTATTATAAAGATTAAATATGTACATAAATCTTTAGGATGTCTGACCTATAAATGCTTAACAACAGGTACCTGCTGGTATTATTACAAATGAATTTGCTTATTTTTGAGCCACTTCTATGTCGTCCATTAAATCAAAATGTGTTCTGCAGGGGATGAATTTATTTCAGAGCTGTGCTTTTTCCTAAACAATCTACACATGGCATCCCTCAGAGGGCAGGACTTGTATTCTTATAGCCTTTAAAGGCCTAGCAAGTGTCACTTGTGGCAGTAGATGTGAAACTTTGCTTGTGTTCCCAGACACTGGGATCCCATGTCCTGCTGAGAGAGGTCTGTACCCACCAGGTGTCTTGGGTGGCAATTTGCATGGGGGAACTGCCTATCCAGGTCAAGTGCTTGACCCCCTTTTTGAAAGGAACCCTAGATAGGCACTTGACCCCCTTTTTCAAAAATGTCTTTCACTTCTCAAAAAAAATAATGCAGTTTTGGAGGAAAGTGGGATATATAAAAAATAAAATACGGCCGGGCGCGGTGGCTCAAGCCTGTAATCCCAGCACTTTGGGAGGCCGAGGCAGGTGGATCACGAGGTCAGGAGATCGAGACTATCCTGGCTAACATGGTGAAACCCCGTCTCTACTAAAAATACAAAAAATTAGCCGGGCACGGTGGCGGGCGCCTGTAGTCCCAGCTACTTGGGAGGCTGAGGCGGGAGAATGGCGTGAACCCGGGAGGCGGAGCTTGCAGTGAGCCGAGATCACGCCACTGCACTCCAGCCTGGGAGACACAGCGAGACTCCGTCTCACAAAAAAAAAAAAAAAAAAAAAAAAAAAAAACAATTCAAATTACCGTAGTCCCACAAGTCAGATAAATACACTATTATTTTGGTGACTTTATTTCTAGGCTTTTTTTCTTAAGATATACAAATACCTATGCTTACATATAACAGATATTTTTACAAAATTGTACTATATATGTTTCTTTGTGATGTGCTTTTTCCACTTTAGTTTCCCATCACTGAACTCTACAAGACTCCATTTTCAACAATAAAAAGTTGGTTCCATAACTCCTTCTTCAGAGGTTGCTGTGAGGCTGCCATGACTGCAACAGATGCTGGGAGCACCTGGAGGTGGCTGTCACGCTGTAAGAGAGGAAACTCCAACAGCCACAGCACTCATTCTGGGCCTGCCATCCCTGGTTTCGGCTTTTGCAACTGTTTCAGGGCCAGCATGTGGGGACTCAGACGGGGCTCAACTCTGAATGAGTTAGTGGGGAAATGAATCAGCAAAAGGAAGCCCTGTGCCCAGTCCTGGTGCTGGTCCAGCAAAGGGAACGTGGATTGGAAGGCCAGTTGGGACAGGAGCCACACAGTGAAGCCGCTTTGCTCTCCAGGCTACAGGAAAGGGCACCCACAGAGCCACTGGGTCCACTCCCCAGAGAGGTCCGTTTTCTCGAGGCAGCCAGGGGCAGCTGCTGCATGGTGCATATCCGAAGCAGGTGGCCAGGCTGTGGGGCATTCTGCTGCCCAGCTCTGGGGCTCCCCTCCCGGCCTGGAAGAACAGGGTCTTGTCTCCTGTGTCTCTCCACAAAGGTCCTGGCCAATCATGGGAACCTTGACGGTGTCACTCCCCAGGGCTGTGGACTCTGCCTGCCACAGATTGAGGCTAAACCCTAGTAAACCACCCAGGACTCCATTACTACTGAAGAGAGACAGGCTGGGCTTCTAATCCCAGCTCTGCCAAACCATCCTGTGTGACCTTTGGCAGTCATACCACTAAAGCCTCAGTTTACCTGTGCAGGGTTCCAGTGTGCATTGAATAACATCTGTGGACACCCAGGTGGAGCACTGAGAGAGAAGTCCACACCCAGTGGCTCCAAACCTGCTGAGCTTTCAGAACTGCCCACTGGCCTCCACCTCCCCAGAATATCAGGGAGGAACAGAGCGACAAAGTTGTCACAGGAGTCTGTCCTTTTATGGGAGGCTGGCTGTGCTTTTTCTACACACTCTCTCTTGGTTCTCATCCAAGCACTGAAGTCAGTGCTATCATCCCCAGCTTCATAGATGCCTGCCTAACACCTGTGACTGACCTCTGATGGCCATAATTTGCACTGAGAAGGAGCTGTGCTTTGAGGGACGGTCTCTTTTGGAAGCTCCATAGGGGTGAGGGGTAACCATGTGGTACATCCCAGCTACATGGAGCCTGAAACTCAGCCAACTGTAGCAGTTGGAGCTCAGAAAGTCCAGTCGGCACATGGGAGCCAGAGGCAGGGCCAGAATGCCAACATCCCTCAGCAGGAGCTACCCTAGGGTCATGAGGACCAGGGGGCCTCTCCTGCCTCGCGGCTCATTCAGATCTCAATCCAAGATGCAGAAGCTCAGCTCAGTGGGTTCTGAATGGTCTGAGCGACCCAACCCACAGGAGGTGTCCAGCAGCTACAGGGCTCAGTCCCTGCTAAGAGCCTTCAGCAGATGAGATTCTTTACAAGCGCCTGGCTGGCCAGCACCTGGAGGGGAATGGAGAGAAGCCAGCTCCAAGAAGTGGCTGCACACAGGAGAGCCAGACTGTGAGCCCAGCCAGGGGTGGGACCATTTGTTCTCTTCAGTGGCCAGCAATCCTGTTTTGTAAAGGCTCAGACAGTATTTTAGGCCTTGGGACTGTGATGGTCTATTTTGTGTGCCAATTTGACTAGGCCATGGTATCCAGTTTTTAGTCACACACTAGTCTAGATGTTGCTGTGATGATGGTTTCTTTTTTTTGAGACAGGGTCTCACTCTGTCACCCAGGCTGGAGTACAGTGGCATGACCATGGCTGACTGCAGCCTCAACCTCCCAGGTTCAAGTGATCCTCTCACCTCAGCCTTCTGAGTAGCTGGGACTATAGGCGTACACCACCATACCTGGCTTTTTTTTTCCCCCTAGAGATGGGGGGTCTCACTACATTGCCCAGGCTGGTCTTGAACTCCTGGGCTCAAGTGATCCTCCTGCCTCAGCCTCTCAATAGTTGCCTGGCCTATTTTTTAGATGGATTCATATTTAAGTCAGTAGAGAGTAAAGCAGATTACCCTCCATAATGTGAGTAGGCCTCATCCAATCAGTTGAAATTCTTAAGAGAAAAAAGACTGAGATCACTGGAGGAAGAATTCTGCTTCCAAACTGCCTCAGACTTGAACTGCAACATCAGTTTTTTTCCTGAGTCTCCAGCCTGCTGGCCTGTTGTGCAGATTCCAGATCTGCCAGCTCCCACAACTGCCTGAGCCAGTTCCTTAAAATAAATCTCTCTCTCTACATATATACACATCCTATTGGTTCTGCTTCTCTAGAAAACCCTAATACAGGGACCATAGCCTGTATTGTGTCTACTACTCAATTTTGACACTGCAGTGAGAAACCACCATGGACAATATGTAAACAAATGGATGTGGCTGTGTTCCAATAAAATCTGATTCATAAAAACAGGCAGTGGGCTGGATTAGGCACATGTAGTTTGTTGGCCTTATGTCTCCTGACAAATAGGCACAATACTTGGCACAGAGAAGGCGCTTTGAGTTATAAAAATTTCATTTTTTTAAATCTGTAGGGCGAAAGTGAACAAATAAACAAACGAACCACTGAGAGTATACTTGCTGGCTGTAAGACTGGCAGCTGGGTTTACGAGCAGAGGCAGCAGAAGACCGAACCTTCCACAGTCTTTAATTTCCGTTGCCCTGACATGGATGCCTGGTGTGAAGATATATCACCTGACATCTAAGGGGATCAGCCCAAGGGAGGAAATGAAAGCTGTGGAAAGATACTCTGCTCTCCCCACTCACCAGCCTGCCTCAGAGGTCCAGCTTAGCCACAGACACTATCTCTGGCAACTCCCAAGAACTACCAGGAGGCAGCAGCATAAGAACAAGGGTTTATTTTAGCAAAGAAAACACCTAAGAGCACTGGTAGTCCCAGGACAGGCCCAGCAGCAAATGCTGAGAAAAGCCAGTGGCTTTTTGCACAGCCTGCCCATGGCGGAGGGGAGCACCTGCACTGGCTCCTGGGCCCACAGCCGCGCTTGGGAATAGTCCAGGCTGTGCCTGCAGAGGAGCTGCTCCAAGCGGGCCCTGAGGAAGGGCTCATACACCAAATGCTGCTTGCTTCAAACAGGCACCCTCGGTGCTGCCTCCTCTGAGGCTGGCAGCTCCTTCCTGGATGTGCAGGGGCAAGAACGGAGGGGGAAGCAGAGGGTGCCGCCTCACACGTACTCCCCACAGTCGGCGATGATCACCTTCTGCTTTGGCTTCCCGTCCTTGCTGCCCTGGGCCTTTGTGGGCAGAACAGAAGTGAGGGAGTAAGGCAGGAAACTAACAGTGGTTTCGGGATACCAACCCCTGCCTGCCCATATGCCCACTTCCACTCCAGAACCTGGGCAGCAGCAGCCCCTCCCACTGGACACAGCCCCTGGCCATCTCTCTGAGGCCACAGAGCCTTTCCAGCCCTCCCACAGGGCTGTGCTCCAAGGGCCTGGGTGACGAGGAGGCCCATTCCTGGCCACATACCTCAATTTGCCGCAAGACATCTAGGCCTTCGGTGACCTCTCCAAACACCACGTGCTTGCCATCCAGCCAGTCTGTTTTGTCACATGTCAGGAAGAACTGGGAGCCATTGGTGTTTGGGCCAGAGTTGGCCATGGAGAGTAGACCTGGGGGACAGAACAACCATCAGCTCCCCCAACCCTGGCTACCAGCCCTTAATGGACGTCTGTGCAGGCTGTCGACAGCCCTTCAGTCAGGCAGGCTCAGACTCCGGGATGCACAGACCACATGCAAATGTGGCCACCTTGTCTTTGATTCAGTTAATAGTCAGTGAAATGGTGAATGAGGTGTTTCAATCACTTTACACTGGTCTGTTCGTTCAGTAATTCATTTATTTAACAATTAAGTGTCTACTTGGCAACCAGGTCCCTGTTAAGCCCTGGGAACACTGATGAGCTGAACATAGTCCAAGCTCTGGCGGAGCTCACAGTCAGTGGAAAAGAGCCATTCAAAATGACAGCTATGACACAGTGAGGACTGGTAACATGGACATTTGTCACATAAGAGAATGTACATATATATGTGTGTGTCTGTGTACATGTATGTATGTGTGTGTGTGTGTCCACAATGACTCCCAAGTTTCTGATCAAGCGGTGGAGTCATTTATTGAAACAGAGAAGAGGGGGAGGAGGAAGAGTTTAGGGGAGAAGGCCAAGAGCTGTTTTAGACGTGTGAAGTGTGAGATGCTCCCAGGATATCCAGTAAAGACAGCTGGACAGGAGTCTGGAGCTCAGGGAGCCATCAGCATGCAGACGCCAATGTGCACAAGCTTAACTCAGAGATACTGCTGAAAGCTCTGGGACCGGGTGTGACTGCCTAGGGCACTGCTTCTCAGTGGGGTTGGTGTCCTGTCCCTAGGAAACCTTTGGAAATCTGAATTTATTTTTTTTGAGATGGGGATCACTCTGTCACCCAGGCTGGAGTGCAGTGGTATGATCGCAGCTCACTGCATCCTCAATCTCTGGGGCGCAAGCAATCCTCTCACCTCAGCTCCCAAGCAGCTGAGACTACAGGCATGCACCACCACACCTGGATAATTTTTTAATTCTTTTTTTGGTAGAGACGGGGGTCTCACTATGTTGCCCAGGCTGGTCTCGAACTCCTGAACTCACGTGATCGTCTGGCTTTGGGCTGCCACTTCAGACTCCCAAAGTGTTGGGATTACAGACATGAGCCACCATGCCTGGCTTGAAAGTGTTTTTGACTGTCTGAAACATTGTGGGGGGGCTACTGGCATTTAGCAGGTGGGGGCCTGGAATGCTAGATGTTCTGCAATGTCTGGCACAATGAATTGTCTCATATCCTCTTGGTCTTTCAAACATCCTGCTAGAGGTTGGGTGCAGTGGCTAATGCCTGTAATCCCAGCACTTTGGGAGGCTGAAGTGGGAGGATCACTTGAAACTAAGAGTTCCAGACTAGCCTGAGCAATACAATGAAACCTCATCTCTACAAAAAAACTTAAAAATTAGCCGGGCATTATGGATGGCGTGCACCTGTAATCCCAGCTGTTTGGGAGGCTTAGGCAGGAGGACTGCTTGAGCTGGAGAGGTTGAGGCTGCAGTGAGCTGTCTTGCACCACTGCACTCCAGCCTGAGCAACAGAGACCCTGTCTCAAAAAAACAAAAACCAAACAACAACAACAAAACAACGAATAGCCCATTAGATATCGGTATAGGTAAAAAATGTGTTCACAGTTATCTGCGCCTAAAACATAATTGCATTATACATATAAGCTCAAAGTTTTGGAGTTCTTTTGGTTTTGCATGGAATCTTCTAGGAATGTAACTACTATGTAAATACACAGATTATTCTTTACTTTGGAATCTAATCAACTTTATCTACCATTTCACAAAGTCGTATCACAAATAGCATCATTGCTAGTGGTATCCAAGTTATCAGTTGACACTCACGTCTACACTTCTAACTGCTGCATTTGAGTACAGGTGCAGACGCCTGAATAATTCACTTTGTGTTCTGACACAGCTGTGCTTAAGCATGTACATCTGGAAACACATTCGATTATTATGCAAATTCATTTATTTCCTCTGATGTTCTTCCCTATTATAGTTACAGATATATTAAGTTTTAAAATAATGGTGTGGGTCAGTGGGCTATATCACCTACACATATCGGTTCAGTATAGTAAAGAGGGGCTCTACAAACCACCAGTTAGAAAAAGGGAGCACAGGGTAACAGGCTTCTGGAGAACAAAAGAATGGGCTCTGAGCCACTTCAGTGTTTAAGGGTCAGGAAAAGAAGGAGACAGCAAAGACAGACAAAGCAGCCATCTAGGTAAAAGGAGACAAGAAGAGGCAGGAGTCCTGCCAGCCAAGTGAAGGAGTCAAGGAGCACAGAGTTAGTATAGGCTGAGCATCCCAAATGTGAAAATCCAAAATGCTCCAAAATCTGAAACTTTGTGAGCACCGACAGGATGCTCAAAGGGAAATGCTGACTGGAGCATTTCAGATTTGAGATATTCCAATTTGGGATGCTCAACTGGTAAATATAATGCAAATATTTCAAAATACAAAATACTTCTGGTCCCAAGCATTTCAAGAAAGGGACATTCAACCTGTAGTATGAAATGCTCCTGGGAGATGGGATAACATCTGGGAGGTGGGATAAGATGATCACCAAGAACTGGCTACTGGTATCTTTGAAGAGTGGTTTCAATGGCGAGATGGGACTAGAAGTCTGGCTAGAAGGGATTAGAGAAAACGCGAAGGCAGCAAGTCTGTACCATGCTTTCAAGAAGTTATGCTTTTACTTCTTGAAAAAAGATGGGGGACCAGAGGCATGGGTGATAGCTGGAGAGGGAACAAGACTACTAGGATGAAGATTTTTTTCTTTTTTTTTTGAGATGGAGTTTCACTCTTGTTGCCTAGGCTGGAGTGCAATGGCGCCATCTTGGCTGATCGCAACCTTCGCCTCCCGGGTTCAAGTGATTCTCCTGCCTCAGCCTTCCAAGTAGCTGGGATTACAGGCACGCGCCACCATGCCCAGCTAATTTTGTATTTTTAGTAGAGATGGGGTTTCTCCACGTCAGTCAGGCTCGTCTCCAACTCCTGACCTCAGGTGATCTGCCTGCCTCTGCCTCCCAAAATGCTGGGATCACAGGCATGAGCCAGTGCACCCGGCAACCGGATGCAGATTTTTTTAAAGGTTGATAACTGCATGCTTTCTTGCTAATGGACTGAAGGGGACAACTTTAGAAGCCATGTTCCTAAGTAGAGGAGAGGGACGGGATCCAGTCCACAGGTGGAGGGGCTGGCCTACGAGAGATAGCTCATCCCCTGTAATTGGAAGAAAGAGCATGCACGAGTGGAGAGATGCAGGAGGCGAAGCACTAGATGAGGCGGGAAGGTGATGATATAAGGCTTCAGAAGTGAAGACAGGCATGGACACATCATCTCTGGCTGGGACTGAGCATCAAGTAGGGAAATCTGGTCAGGTTGGCAAGGGCCTCCTTAAGAACTATAGTTATAAATTTCAAGTGGGATCGTTCAGTACAATTCTGTGTTTTTTCTCTAGTTGCTGGGGCACTAACCACCGAGCTTTTTTTTTTTTTTTTTTTTTTTTTGAGACGGAGTCTCGCTCTGTAGCCCAGGCTGGAGTGCAGTGGCCGGATCTCAGCTCACTGCAAGCTCCGCCTCCCGGGTTCACGCCATTCTCCGGCCTCAGTCTCCCGAGTAGCTGGGACTACAGGCGCCCGCCACCTCGCCCGGCTATTTTTTGTATTTCTTAGTAGAGACGGGGTTTCACCGTGTTAGCCAGGATGGTCTCGATCTCCTGACCTCGTGATCCGCCCATCTCGGCCTCCCAAAGTGCTGGGATTACAGGCTTGAGCCACCGCGCCCGGCCCACCGAGCTTTTACTAAGTAAATCTGATGGCAGGGGCAGGGAGAGCAGTGGGGTTGAGGGCATACGCGCTTGCAACGGCAGACCACAGAATCCAAGCTGGGATAATGGGAAGTGTGGACACGGTTGGGGGATGGATAATACCTGAATATAAGCAAGCCAACTCCACCCTAGCAAGGCTGCATGGTTCTCCTGCGACTGGTAGCTGGGTCTCCTCCAGACTCTTAGTCCCGTCAGCCAGAACCACAACCTGTCCTTTCATCCTGCGCGGCCATCCCACCCTTGTTAAGCCTCCCTCATCACATGCCAGCTGGCTCCCACCTGGTCCCGTGTGCTTGAGAATAAAGTTTTCATCATCGAACTTCTTCCCATAGATGGACTTGCCCCCAGTACCGTTGTGGTTTGTGAAATCACCGCCCTGGCACATGAACTGGGGGATGATGCGGTGGAAGCTGCTTCCTTTAAAGCCAAAGCCCTTTTCATGGGTGCACAGGCAGCGGAAATTCTCTAGAATTGAGAAAGGAAAAAGCGCTGGGGTTAAAAAACAGAACAAAATAAAACAAACAAAACCTCAAAAAAACTTGTTTAATGTTCATATTTTTGTTTTAAAATAAGGGATACTCATTATAAACCTTTGTGATAGTAACCTTGTAAGGACTAAGGGATTCTTTTTCTTTGAGATGGAGTTTCATTCTTGTCGCCCAGGATGGAGTGCAATGGCACAATCTCAGTTCACTGCAACCTCCACCTCCTGGGTTCAAGCCATTCCCCTGCCTCAGCCTTTTGAGTAGCTGGGACTACAGGCATGCGCCATACACCTGGCTAACGTTGTATTTTTAGTAGAGATGGGGTTTCACTATGTTGGCCAAGCTGGTCTAGAACTCCTAACTCAGATGATCTGCCTGCCTTGGCCTACCAACGTGCTGGGATTACAGGTGTGAGCCACCACACCTGGCCAGGACTCTAAGAGATTATGATGAAAGGGGATCGAATATACATGTTCTAGCTCTTTTCTCTTCCAAAACCACACTAAATTGGTAGGAAACTGATTTTTTAAAAGAAAAACCAAAGGATCTTAGAAGAAAACATAGGGGCAAATCTTCATGACTCTGGATTTGGCAATGGTTTCTTAAATATCACACCAAAAGCACAGGTAAAAGAAAAAATAATTAGATGTGAATTAAAATTTAAGATGTGCATCAAAAAACTGTACCAACAGAGGGCAAAGCAACCTACAGAACAAGAGAATGCTGATTTGCAAATCATATTTAATGTGGGTTTAATATCCAGAATATATAATGAACTCCTGTAATTCAACAACAAAATGGCCAGGCAAGGTGTAATCCCAGTGCTTTGGGAGGTCAAGGTAGAAGGATCACTGGAGGTCAACAGTTCAAAGCTACAGTAAGCCATGATCTCACCACTGCACTCCAGCCTGGGAGACAGAGCAAGATCCTGTCTCTTAAAAAAACAAAACAAACAATCCAGTTAATATATAAGCCAAAGATTTGAAGAGATAGTTCTCCAAAGAACATATATAAATGGCCAACAAGCACATGAAAAGATGTTCAACATCATTAGTCAGTAGGGAATAAAAATAAAAACCACAATGAGATACCATTTCACACCTGTGGAGATGTGGGCCAGGCGCGGTGGCTCACGCCTGTAATCCCAGCACTATGGGAGGCCAAGGCAGGCAAATCACGAGGTCAGAAGTTTGAGACCAGCCTGGCCAACATGGTGAAACCTTGTCTCTACTAAAAATACAAAAAATTGGCTGGGTGTGGTGGCAGACGCCTGTAATTCCAGCTACACGGGAGGCTAAGGCACAAGAATCCCTTGAACCTGGGAGGCAGAGGTTGCAGTGAGCCAATATCGCGCCACCATACTCCAGCCCAGGCAACAGTGCGAGACTGTCTCAAAAAAAAAAAAAAAAAAAAAAGAGAAGATGTGGAAAAATTGAAGCACTCATACATTGCTGGTAGAAATGTAAAATGGTCCAGCCACTATGGAAAATAGTTTGGCATTTCCTCAAAAAGTTAAATATAGAGTTACCATATGACTAAGCATTTCCACTCCTAGGCATATATATCCAAAAGAATTGAAAACAGGGATTTAAACATATACTTATATGTGGATATTCACACAGGCATTATTTACAATAGTCAAAAGATGAAAACAATGTGCAAGTGCCCATCAACAAATGAATAAACAAGATATTTATCCAAATATGATGGAATATTATTCAGCCACAAAAAGGAATGAGGCACTGACATATGGTACAAGGATGAACCTTGAAACCATTATGCTATGCAAAATAAGCAAGATGCGAAAAAGGACAGCTATTGTATGATTCCACTTACATGGAAAATCTAGGATAGGTCAATTCATAGACAAAGATTAGCGGTTATCAGAAGGTAAGGGGAGGAGAAAATAGGGAGTTATTATTTAACAGGTATCTTTCATAAGTGGTTTTGTTTAGGGTGATTCAAAAATTTCAAACAGAGGAATTACCGCTAACAAACGGTACACTTTAAAATGGCTAAAACAGCCAAAAATAAACTTATAAAGCGGGGAGGAAGAGACAACAGCAACAAAATTTCCGAAGGTAGAAAACAAATGAATCCCAAATGATATAGCAGACCCAAGAAAGCTGAATCTTAAGCTGGTAAAAGCCAAGAAGCAACTCAATTTGCACTCCAAAAGCTCAGAGGAAAGAGTGCAGGTAATCCTGGAGACAGGAAGTTTGGCTGAAAGCCCGTTTAAGAAAGTGGTTAATCTTTGGGATCCTCTCCCTGACTCTGAAGCTGGGGGCCACCCCTTCCCCACCTGGTAGCCAACTGGGGGTCTAGTCTTTGGTAGGTTAAAGCAGGGGGTCTCTGGACTAGGACATCCTACACATAGTGAAGGCTGAGGTGACATAATGACAAACGGAGACTATGTGAAAGTTTATATACTGAACATTGATGTATTCAGCCTCACCCTCATCTCCCCTTAACAAGATGCAGACACCTGGATGCAAAGCCCCCAGCAGGAGAATCTGGGAGAAAATCAGGAATGATTACATAGAAAACTATGCAAAAACAAGGCAACTATCAATTCCAGGCAAAGCAAAATGCTGTGCATGACAGTTATCACATGATGCTTACATTGTTAAAATAACTTAGGACCTAACCAAAATTACGGTACCTATACAGGGAAGATGAGGGGGCAGGGGATTTTAAAAAACTCATTCTTTGTCCTCTGAAGTAGAAAATCAGAAGATAATGTTTAAAATGGAAAACAGGAAGTAGAAATATAAACCTGTTATCTATCAATATGGAAATAAAAATCAAGACCTAAGAGTTGAAATCGGCTCCTCTGAGCAGCAGCAAATGGTGTCGGCAGCAGGGCATAGGGACAGCACTGGGGGATGACTGTTCTTTCAAAACAAGCTTTGTGAAACTGAATTGACTCTTTCTATGTCTAGACAATAAAATTTAGATTAAAAAGAGAATAAACAGAAGTCAATAATTAATAAGTTACAAAGAATACTCAATAAAAGCACTAGTTACTTCTAGAATTCAGGATGATGTAGAGAGGGGAAAACGAATTTTCAATTTATTGTCTTAAATATTATTGGAATATATGTGTATGGTATTCTTTAAAAAAAAAAAGAATACATTATTTACTTATATTTTTAAGAAAAGATTATTAAAAAGTAGTAAGCCAGCACTTACAAAGCTTCAAAAACACCTGCTCTGACCCATCTGTTACTAGATCCCAGGATCTGAGATGCCTCAAATCAACTTAAGTCAGAAGCAATATCAAGAACACAAGAAGCGAAGCGGCAAAACCTGGGAAAGGCTCACTGCTCAGCCACCAGCGTCCCGCGGTTCTGACCACAGCATCCCGCTCACCTGCTGTCATGGGCACGACGTCGGAACGCAGGAGCATCTGGATGCGGCCGGCCGGCTTGTTTCCAATCTTGATGTCCATGTACACCTGAGGATTTGACCGAGCCTTTTTAGCAGCGGGCTCTCCCTAGATGCAGAAGAAATTGCTAGTTAGAGAGCTCCTTCACCCCCTAAGTAGGAGTGCAGGTATTGTACACACCCACCCAGAACACAATTCCAGTGAGTAGGCTGGAGCAAGTGCTGACGGGGTAGGCCTTGGTCCCTGACAGGGCTGCAGGAGGCAGGAGCCATGGTCGTAGCACCCAGCTGGATGCCCAGGGACAGGAGGTCTCAGCACTGCCTGAGGCCCATACATGGGCGTGTTATCTCATCATGCTCGCCCTCAGATGCATCTGCTTCCTCTTCTTGCTTCACAGTCACAGAATAGCACTTTTCTGGTCCATGATCCACAACTCTCAATATCTTCAAATACCAGTTCCAGCCCACCCACTGTCCTCTAGTTAGGCAGATCCATCCAAGTACCACCACCTCCTCCCTCTATGCTTGGCCCTGCACATACGCTGGCTGGCTACATGGAAGCAAGGGGGCAGCCCTCTTGCTCAGGCCTAAGTGCTCAGAAGACAGTGGAGAATGTTGGGCCTTGCTTTGTGCTCCAAGTAGATAAGACTAAGCAGAGGATACAGGATGATCCAGGGGGACTCCACTGACTGTGATGGCCACTTTATGAGTTCTGCTTTGCATCAGAATTTCTGGTGTGGGTCAATGTGTGGATGAATGGTGGCAAATTAGCCAAGACTGAGAACACAGGAAGACAGGATTAGAGAAGCGGGGGAATCCATTTTAGGCAAACTTAAGCTGCCTGAGACTTACAGGCAGAAATATCTGAAGCTCAGGACTAGAAAGAGACCATGAAGTTCAACAGCATAAGAGAGGCTGCATAAAATTTGAGACTGACTGCTACTCTTTCAGCTGAGAGAAGAGAGAGAAACCATGAGCCAAGAAAGAAATACAGAAGAATGACAACATTCACAAGGTATCCAGAGGAGGGGAAGCCCAGAAAGCAACTGTCAGAGACCTGTGCTGAGAATCAGGAGGAAGTGCCCTGGCAGGTTCTCTTAGGGCTGGAGAACTCAGAACCCATGTATAGGTTGAAGGAAGGTACCACTACCCTATCCTGTCTCCCCTCCATTAGCACAGGAATAGGAAGACCATGAGCCTCGTGGCAAACTCTTCAGTGACGGAGGGGGACTCATCAGGAGGGGTGTAGAGGAGCACCTCAGCTTCCTCCCTGTCAGCTGACAATCACAAATCCATACCTGAGCAGAGCTGAGACGCTCATCACATAGAACACAACATGGACGAGATACCCAAATCTTCGCTCTTGAATTCACTCAATACTGACTTAGCAAAGTACTAAGAATTCATTATTCATTCCCTCTGCTTATACACACACACACACACACACACACATATATTTGCAAATTTCCATTAAAACTTAAAAAAATTTTAAGTTTAAGTTCCTCTGGAAGCAGGAGCCTTCATTCTCACCTCCTGGGTCTCTGCTTTGGGAGGCTCTGACCCTTCTTCCTCTTTATTCTCTTCAAGTGTCTTCCCAGAAAACTTCTTCAACCAGTCATCATCTGACCAAACTGAAAGGAAAGAATCAAACAAATGTTCATTCAAGCTATCAGCTTGAACTGAAAAGTAGCTGCTTTGCTCAGCAAAGTGGAAGATGCTATGTGGCCTCTATGCCGGACAGTTCCCCACTGAGAACTCCCAGGAGTAAGGAAAATTCCAATCCAGAATGACGGCCCTGAAGTCCAGCTCTCAGGAGGGCTAAGAAAAATAGCTATGTGGAAAGCAATGGTATAGCCTTTGCTGGTTTCAGCCCTTGATGGAGCACCCCAGAAATGGAATATCAAGAAAACTGGGAAAGATGAGCTCAAGCAGGAATTTCTCTCATAACAGAAACAATTACTCTGGCTTTGCTGAGAAGCTCAAACTCACTTTTTGTTTCTCTATAAAGGTGGTGCGTGCCCTTCCCGATGTGAACCATCACCTACTCCTATCTACCAGGAAGCAGCATTGAGCATCTACTTCCAAGTAAACAGAGACAAAAAATGCAATTAAGGCTAAACTGCAGAACATCACAGGGAATCTGGAAGTTGCTCCTACTCACCTGGCCTGGAAGAGCCTTCCTTAATTCTCATTGGTTTGGCCAAATTGACACGAATTGTACGTCCAAAAAGCTCAGATTCATTCTGAAAAGATTAAAATCCAGCTGTTTAAACTCTCTTAGATTAAAAGAGGGCCAGCCAGCTTTCCATTTACTTCTGAGACACACTCATGATTTGTCCTCCCTTAATCCTTGGGCCCCTATGAGTAAGCTATGCACCCACCCCAAAGCCACCTGTGGGTTGCAGGGAATTCTAGAACCATCACACACACCCCTTTCTTTCATAGCAGCACGCAAAGACCTGTATTACCAAAAGTAACTCTGGGTTCAGAACACTCCAAAATTACAAGAATAAATGCAGTTTCCCAGCATCTGAGTTCACCTTCAAAAGTCAAGATAAGCTTTGAAATGAAAGAAAAATGATCTCTGACAGTTGAGGAATATGTTTGGTGAATGGATAACAGAACAAGGAATAAAAGAACATTTCATTATCCATAGATAATCAGTACCAGGAAAGTTCACTTAAGGTGAATCCACTTGAAGTGGTGATGAAGATTTCATGGTAAAAGTGAAAAATTTAAAAAGGTTTGACAGGGAAATGACTGTGATGAAACTAAAAATAATAAAAACACGTTTCTTACAATTAATATTCAGGATTAACTCTGCACTAATCGGTAGAAAGAAATGTAACTTGGTAGAAAGAAATGTAACAGTTAGCCCTGTTAGCTTGAGCCTGTAATTCCAGCTACTTGGGAAGCTGAGAAGGGAGGGCTGCTAGAACTCAGGAGTTCAAGACGGACGGACAGATGGACGGAAGAAAGGAAACAGACACTGAAGTATTATTTTTCCAACAAAATTCTATCAACAGTATATCTTTGCACTTCATATCAGATATGAAAACTAAAAGGATCTCAAGGAGGGCACAAATACTAAACAGCATCATCATTTTTCCCAAAGGACCTTTCCAGAACATCCAAATCATTTGTATCAGTGATTTGCACCTGCCATAATTAAATTTCTCTTCTCAATTGTAAATTGGTCATGAAATCCTATTTTGCAAAATATGCAGTTAACTGTGCAATCAATTTGCACTGTGTTTTCAAATTATCTTAGACATGGGACAGCCAGTGAGAGACTGGTCAACAAGGATGATGAGGACTTACATTATTATTAAATGGGGAAGGAGTCTGAGTAAGAACTAATTTTATAAGTGATCAATTCACAGTGAATATTTTCAAGTGAGAATTTTTACCTCCCCATGCAACCTGGTAACTTTGGAACTCCAGAACACTGATATATGAATAAGGACCCTCTGTACCACCAAAAAGCAACTTTGGTTAGAATGAAGATTCCCAGTCATACCATGTTGTCGATAGCTGCTGCAGCATCCTGCCAAGGAAAGACAACGGTACAAGTTTAGGCTTGCAGCCAAATGCTTATGGTGTCTAAACACATGTTCAGTAGCAAAAATCCAGAAAAATGCCGCCTCTACATTTCTTGCCTAGGTTGTGTATGTTTCTAACAAAGAGCACTTCCTGGCTGATTTTAGAGCTGGTGGTGCAACAATTTGCCATCTGGTTGAAGGCACAAGAAATAATCACTACTGCCAGGCAAGAATGCTCAATGAACAGGGGTGTAGGAGCTAGCTCCTCTGCACGGCAAGAATGGCAGGACCTGGCAGAAGGTCTGACGTGTTATTCACAGTTCAGTATGATTATGTGAGAGAAGCTTTCCTTAGAACAGTACTTACTTCTGATCTCTCTGGCAGCATCAGCCTAAGGCCCAACAACCTAACCAAATGGTGAAAAGCTTCCTTTTTAATCTGTAACATCACAAACCAAGGACTAAACACCAGTAACACAGACTCTCACCTCTGCCAACTCAAATTCAACAAAAGCAAATCCTCGGTGCTTTTCTACAAAATGGAAAAACAAAAACAAGTAATTACTATGTGGGGCGGTGGGAGGAAACAGGATGGTCACAAAGTGAAGTCAGTCACATGCCGTATCCAAACACCAGAAGTTCTATCCAATCACTATTTAGGAAGAAGGAATCTCATTCTTTGATTCTTCTTATACAATATTTTAAGCAATAATAAACTTTGTTTTTTTAATGGACATAGCTGAATAATAAACTGTATTGTTAATTAAGTATTCAACTAATCTACCAAAGCCAAACTTAAAACCTTAACTATTGCATGCAACGCAATTAGAAAAAGGTCATTTGACCTATCAATTACCTATCCAATATACATTTTGTGCATCAACTGTGCATAAAGCATGAATACTAAAACCTGATAAAGATGCTCAGTCTTTATCCTCAGGAAAATGCTGAAGGAACTGGAAAGACCAAGCACAATAATGTTAATCATAGAACTCAGAGACTAGAAGGGCCCTTAGAAAGCCAATAGGCCGGGCGCGGTGGCTCAAGTCTGTAATCCCAGCACTTTGGGAGGCCGAGACGGGCGGATCATGAGGTCACGAGATCGAGACCATCCTGGCTAACACGGTGAAACCCCGTCTCTACTAAAAAATACAAAAAACTAGCCGGGCGCGGTGGCAGGTGCCTGTAGTCCCAACTACTTGGGAGGCTGAGGCAGGAGAATGGCGTGAACCTGGGAGGCGGAGCTTGCAGTGAGCTGAGATCCGGCCACTGCACTCCAGCCTGGGCGGCAGAGCGAGACTCCGTCTCAAAAAAAAAAAAAAAAAAAAGAAAGCCAATATAGGCCAGGCTCAGTGGCTCATGCCTGTAATGCCAGCACTTTGGGAGGCCGAGGCGGGCGGATCACAGGAGATTGAGACCATCCTGGCTAACATGGTGAAATCCCATCTCTACCAAAAAAATACAAAAAATTAGCCGGGTGTGGTGGCGGGCGCCTGTAGTCCCAGCTACTCGGGAGGCTGAGGCAGGAGAATGGCGTGAACCCAGGAGGCGGAGCTTGCAGTGAGCCGAGATTACGCCACAGCACTCCGGCCTGGGTGACAGAGCGAGACTCCATCTCCAACCAAAAAAAAAAAAAAAAAAGCCAATATAACCTTATCATTTTGCAAATAAAGATTCCCCAGGCCTTTAAACTCTCTGGAGAGTTTAAAGACCTTGCTAACAATCATATGCAAGGTTGATGATAAAACTAGACCTAAAACTATAATCTTAAAAATGACAACAAAGGTAAAACAGAAAACTGAACTGTGATTGTGATACCAGTCAAAGGGAAACCCACCCAGGTGTGTAGAGGCCAAGAATCCCCACCCCTGTCCCCCACTCCCCGCTCCAATTATGGGGCTAGGCTTTCCTGCTGCCTCATTTAACAGCACAGCTGCCAAGAAGGAGCAGGTGGGATCAGGTAGATTAAAACAACATTCAAATCTCAGTGTAGTTCAAACCTATCTCCCTACTGGTCTATTGAAAAATCTGTCTTATCTCAACCCAACAGCTGAAGACTTAAAAGTATTCAGAGTTCACAACCACATTGCCTCAGAACATTCCTTCTCCATCAAGATCACTGTCACCAGGCACCTTCATGAACTTTCCTGTAGTGTATACTAACCATATTTAGAATGCATATTTAGAATTGCGATGTGACTTTTTCCTAGTAAGAGGATTCTGGATGTGAGAGACGCTAACTCACCTGTTTCATAATCCAGAGGAATCTGAATATCTGTGATGTCTCCAAAAGGAATGAACGCAGCATGAAGAACTTTGTCGTCCACCTCCTCTGCCAGTCCACCTGCAAATAAGCCAAGGGCCTTCTGAGCCACTGATCTCCATACTCTTGCAGAAGTCACTGCAGCCCAGTTAGCATGCTAGCCAGGGGACAGGATCTTTCCATTCAGTTCTTTGGGTACACAAACATCCCCCTTTCATCTCTGCCCACCCACACTTATGAAAAATATTCCTCTCTTCGCCCTTCTTTCAGATTCTCATCTAGTCCTGGGATTACTGCAATAGCTTCACAACTGACCCTGCCTCCACTCCATCAACTCCACAAAGCCAACTAGAATGATCTTAGGAAAGTGCAGATTTGAACCCGTAACTTTTCTGCTTAAACTCCTTCAAAGACTTCCCACTGTCCTCAGGATAAAGTGCAAACTCCTTAGCAGTATCCACTTCTCCAGCTTTTTTGCTTTGCTCCCCAATTTCCTGGGTCTCCTGAATAATGACCCACTTGCCCCCAAGTGTCAGGCTATTTCTCACCTTTGCGACTCCCTTGCAGTGAACAGCCCTGCCTCTGCTTCGGTTACGTAGCTAACTCCTGCTCATCAGCTCTGGCATCGCCACATCCAGAGTTTGCCCTCACTTCTCCAGATGCATGGGTCATTTGTCCCGCAGCCAGGCCCATATCATCATGGTCCATCCTCACTACAGCGCTTATCAAAAGTGTGCTACTGAGGTATATCCACTTTTTTTCTGGCTAGTCTGGGAACTCCTTCCTTTATGGCGGGGGCTGGGGCAGGGGCTGGGGCTGGGGCTGGGGCTGGGGCTAAGCCGTCGCTGCACTGATGTTTGTAAAACAAATGAACGAGAGGATCTGGAGGACCATAATATTCCTCTACCGCTCCTCGGGGCCCGTGGAGCTCAGCGGACTAGGAAGAAGTCAGAATAACCATTCAGTCTCGGGTTCACACACCTGAGGTGTGTGGCAAGGCTGTTCACTGAAAGAGAGTCGCAAAAGCAGAGGCCCAAGGTTGTTAAATAACCTGACCCTTGGGGGCAAGTGGGTCATTTTTCGGGAGACCCAGGGAATTGGGAAGCAAAGCAAAGAAGCTGAAGAGGTGGCTACTGCTAAGGAGTTTGCACTTTTTCCTGAGGACAGTGGGAAGCCTTTGAAGAAGTTTAAGCAGAGCCAGAGCTACCGCCAGCACTACCTCCAGAGACCCGGCCTTGACAGCTGCTCGCCGTCCTCCTGGTTCAGAGATGCGTCCCACCCCACGCCCGACCCTCTGGGGGTCGCGTTTACCCAGACTCCGCCTAGCAACCCCGCCTGCTCACCCACGTACAGGACGCGCTTGGTGGTAGCCATCTTGCTCGCGCGCTTTTCCGCCGGAAGCCAGCACTCGGCCCGCCCTCTTCCCCCCGTTCCGCCCCCTTTGGCCCCGCCCCGCCCCCGCAACGCTTAGCTCTCAGACCCCGCCCACCCTCGCGTTGGTCCAACCCTCATCCCGCTACCCGGAAGCACCGGGAGCCCTGTGCGGTGCGCAGTGATAAACAAAGGGACGTGGTCGTCGCGATTCCTAGTGCTCACGCTGTTGGGGGAGGCAAACCTTGGCCGAATCAACCCGATTATTATGGGCAAACGATAAACTATGGTGCGTGGTCATCGTGCGCGTCTGTTTTTGGACAACCCGGAAGCTAAGAATGAGTTTTACCTTTTGAAATATTTGGAAAAAAATTAAAACAAAAATATTTTCTTGGCCGGGCTTGGTGGCTCATGCCTGTAGCCCCAGCACTTTGGAAGGCTGAGGCGGGCGGATCACCTGAGGTCAGGAGTTCGAGAGCAGCCTGGCCAACATGGTGAAACCCCGTCTCTACTAAAATACAAAAATCAGCCGGGCGTGGTAGCGGGCGCCTGTAATCCCAGCTACTCCAGCTACTCAGGAGGCTGGCTGAGTCTGGAGAATCGCTTAAACCCAGGTGGTGGAGGTTGCAGTGAGCGGAGATTGCGCCGTTGCACTCCAGCCCGGGTGATGAGAGCAAAACATCGTCTCAAAAAAATTTTTTTTTCTTTTCTTAGCACATGAAAATTATGTGAAATTAAAATTTCAGTGTCCATAAAGAAAGCTTTATGGGGACACAGCCACGTTCATTCCTTTAAGTATGACTGTGGCTGCTTTCCTTCTATAAGGGCGGAAAAGCTATAGCCTGCAAAGCCTGCAATAATATTTACCATCTGGCTCTTCAGGAAGAACGTTTGCCGACTCGTGTTAGGTTTTGAAAAGAAGGGAAGGGTTAAAGAAAGACACATACACACAGAGAAAGAGGGCAGCTCAACAGCAAACGTAGGCTTTATGTCCAGCATAATAACCTACAGAAGTAGGGAACCAGCCTAATGCCAGTGCCCACCACTGCTTACCGACTGGGCAATGTAAAGGTATGGGCGGGAGGCGTCTGGGCAGTATGGCTTGCTGCCCAGCAGGATATTGATATAAAGTTGTTCTCATGATGAGGCGGTTTGGCCCTCGTTCCGGTGGGATGTCATCATGGTGTCCCTTGGACCTTTGCCCAGCAATGTATGAGAGGGATGTTTCTTTAGTTGAGCCTTTGTCTGCCTTGTGGTCAGGGGGTTAGGCAGGATGTTTCTCACAGCCCAAACCCCTGTGAAATGTTTCACTTTGACCGAGGTCTGCAGAATAGCAGGGAGCTTACAAAATGGTGCCGTTTAGACTAATATCTTGGACTAAACCCACTAATACATAAATTACAGGTTGACATAGTGGCACGAAATAATGGGATCATCAATTTTATATGGAGCAGGGGGTTAAGACCTTCCTGAGGTGATAGTTAAGCTGAATTCTGAAGGAAAAGGAGCCAGAGAGAGGAGGAGGCAGCTTCTGCACACTCAAGGAACTAAAAAGACCAGAGCCTGGGGTAGTGGGGTGGAGGGCATATCAGGTGGGAAAGGTGGGCAGAGGGCCACATCATGAGGGCGCTGTAAGCCACCTGGAAGATTTGGGGGCTTTGAGAAGCTGCTGAAGTTACAACAGGAGAGTTACATGATCACATCATTTTAAATAGTGCTCTGACACTAGGCCCAGAATGGATTGATTGGAACCCTGGAGACCAGGAAATTAATGTAGTAGGCTAGGGAGGAGTTGATAGTGGCTCTGTTCCTTCAATCCACTTGTCCAAGGTGATTTTTTGTTGTTGTTTTTTGTTTTGAGACCGGGTCTTGCTGTCTTACCCAGGCCAGAAGGCAGTGACATGATCGTGGCTCACTGCAGCCTCAGCCTCACAGCTTCAAATGATCCTCCCACCTTAGCCTCCCGAGTAGCAGCTGGGAGTACAGGTGCACATCACCATGACCAGCTAACTTTTTTTTTTTTTTTTTAGAGACGGGGTCTTGCCATGTTGCCCAGGCTGGTCTCAAACTCCTGGACTTAAGCAATCCTCCCGCCTTGACCTCCCACACTGCTGGGATTATAAGTGTGAGCCACTACACCCGGCCTAGGGTGATTTTTCTTCAAAATAAACCTGAATTCTCTAGAACTCCCTAGTTAAATCACTGATGCTGCTCACAAGGTCCTTGACAAGGGGTCCATGCCTACCTCAAGTCAACCCTGACCTCCACATCAGCTCCTCACCTACTTACCACGGGCTCTTTTTCCTTGCTTCTGCTTTTGCTCATTGAGTTCTTTCTTTTCTCCATCTGGCGGCACCCACCAGTCCTTGTCAGAGGTCCTAGTTAAGCTTCACTCACCCAAATCCCCTATAGACAGAGTCCATAGTCCCCAAGTTTAGAAGTCAATTGACACACACCCTATAACTATAGTCAGGTATGTCTCTCTGTCTCCCAGTAGATGGAGGTATTTGACACCACGGCCTGTACCCATTGTATTCCCAGAGCTAAGCAGTGGCTGCACACACAGCTGATCTTACCAACCTCATGCCAAACCAGGGAGTCGATGCTTATAGGAATGAGACTATGAGATCTGATTAGGAGAGCTGTTTGTGTACCCCTCACTATTCCAAACCAAAAGGTCACTCTCAAGAAGAATCTGACCAGGCGTCCTTTATGTGGTGTATAATAAAAAATAGATATTTGGTCTTTGTCCTAGTTCCTGGCACAGAGCTTCTAAAACCATTGGAATATCCTGAGTGCTGTGTCTTTTGTTATTCATAATGAGCCCATTTTGACCATACCTAAGTTTATGCTAAGCAGATGACTCAAGATAGAACCCCTAGCTCGCTTCAGGATGGGGGTTGGTCACCAGAGAAACAAACCACGTGATTAGAGGGTTGGGACTTCCAGCTCCCGCCTTCAACCTCTGAGGAGAGGAGGGGGTTGGAAATTGGGTTCAATCACCAACGCCCAATGGTTTAATCAGCCATGCCTAGGTAATGAAACCTCATATAAACACTCTTAATTAATGCGGTTTGGGGAGTTTCCAGGTTGGTGAACACATTGATGTGCTTGGAACGCAGCATGCCTAGAGAGGGCATGGAAGCTCTCCAGCCCCTCTCCATTCCCACCTTGCCCTGTGCATCTTTTCCTATAATCTTTACAGCCAGGTTTGAATGCATTGTTTGGATAAGCAGGAACAAACTTCTCCTGTGGGGAAGATAGTTCATAAAAAACCAGATGGAATCTCAGTAACCCTGGTGTCTGGGTCAGCACAAGCTTCTGGCCCTCTCTTCTTTTGTAGGCACGTGGGTCACTCACTCAGCACCTGCTTCTGTTCTTGGGAAAGTACTGCTGCCAGCATGGAGGCAGTCAGGGGTTCCTGGCCTGCACATTGACAGCAGGCTGGGGTGCCTGGGAACCAGGAGAAGCAGTGGGTTAGCACCCAAGGAAAGGATAGCACTCGATGGTGGTCAAAGTTAGGACACTCCAACCACTTGACACCTAAATGCTACCATTCAGAATCCAGGGGAAGGGGAGAAGTAATGGTTTTTGACCAAATTCAGCCCATTGTGAGGGGAGTGGGGGTGATACAAAACTGTATAGATTCTCGTCCAAGCGCAGTGCCTCACGGCTGTAATTCCAGCACTTTGGAAGACTGAGGTGGGTGAATTTCTTGAGCTCAGGAGTTCGAGACCAGCCTGGCCAATATGGCAAAACCCTGACTCCACTAAAAACACAAAAATTTGCCAGGCGTGGTGGTGTCCGTCTGTAGCCTCAGCTACTCAGGAGGCTGAGGCAGAAGAATTGCTTGAACTTGGGAGGCGGAGGTTGCAGTGAGCCGAAATCGTACCATTGCACTCCAGCCTGGGCGGCAGAGTGAAACTCCGTCTCAAAAAACATAACTATGAGGCTGAGTGTGGCGGCTCATGCCTATAATCCAAGCAATTTGGGAGGCCAATGTGGGCGGATCGCCTGAGGTCAGGAGTTCAAAACCAGCCTGGCCAACATGGTGAAACCCTGGCTCTACTCAAAACACGAAAATTAGCTGGACATGGTGGTGCACACCTGTAGTCCCAGCTACTCGGGAGGCTGAAGCAGGAGAATCACTTGAACCCAGGAGCCAGAGGTTGCAGTAAGCCAAGATGGCGCTACTGCACTCTAGCGTGGGTGATAGAGTAAGACTCCATCTCAAAAAAACAACCAAACAGAAAAACTATATAGATTCTCATCATATGTATAATAACATGCAAAGTAATTAGAAAGGGGAGGTGAAAAGAGCCCATACAGAGCACACCTACTCTGTGTTGGGCCTAGTGCTAGGGAGATATTTCCACAGACATTTAGTTGTCACAAACTTGAGATAGAGATTATCTCCCCATTTTACCCAGGCCACCCAGGGAGGTCAAGCAATTTACTCACATTAGCAAAGTAATAACTAAGTATTTAATTTGTTGATTGAATATATAAAGCTCCAGTAACTATCATTAGCAGCACAGCTTTTTTCTAAGGACCACATTATCTCCTTTGGAGGGATGCCCAGAAATGATTGGACCAAAAGGTGTAAATACCAAAACAGTTATAATTATTATATGCCATAATGCCTCTTTCATTAAATGCTCTAGAAACATTAGCATATGATGTCAGTGATGAGCTCCAGTCTAGAAGCAGGTCCCTGAAGGCAGCAGAAAGGCTTCGTATCTTTTCACGTGGCATTAAGTTCTGGAAATCGCTTTAGAAAGCTAGGTGAAATGTAGGTGAAATGAATGGGAAGTAAGGTGAAATGAATTTAAGTAGGTGAAATGAATGGGAGTGTGGGAAGCATCATTCTCCTATATTTCTGAGGGGAGCAGTTAGACATCATAGTCACACTTAGCACAATTTGTATTTACATTTACTTTTTATGTTTTTGAGACAGAGTCTCACTCTGTTACCCAGGCTGGAGTGCAGTGGTGTGATCACGGTTCACAGCAGCAGCCTCAAGCCTCAACCTCTGGGCTCAACCTCCTGCCTCAGCCTCCCGAGTAGCTGGAACTAATGACTAGTGTGCACCACCACACCTGGCTAATTTTTCCGTTTTTTTTTTTTTTTTTTTTTGTAGAGACGGGGTTTTGCCACATTGCCCAGGCTGGTCTCGAACTCCTGGGCTCAAGCGATCCTCCCACCTCAGCCAGCCAGGGTGCTGGGATTATAGGCATGAGCCACAGCGCCTGGCTGCATTTACATTTTTAAAAATATTCAAAAATAGAGGATGCATTTACTTTTTAAAACCCCTTCTCTCCAACCAGAGAAAGAGCATTTTGAAAGCAGGGACCATGTCAGTTTGCTTACCACTGTAATCCCATACCACTGCACAATTCCTTGGTATTTAGTAGACTTTTAATATCTGATGAATGAAATAGAGAAAACCTTCTTGCAAATAAAGTTGAAATGGAAAATGCTATTCTTAGCACATTGGGTGCCTGGGCTCCGCTACAGAGGCTGAATCACAGGCCGTGGGCTGCCAACATCAGAGGTGTATTTATACAGAGCAGCAGCACAAGGAGGAGCAGTGAGTGTGAGTGTGGTGGCACAGGTGCTACATACCGCACAGGTGCTACATACCGCACAGCTGCAGGATTCCCAAAGAAAAGAAAAAACCCAGTTCAAGTTCATCACTCCTAGCAATCAGTCTCCAAGAGTCTTCCTTTGATTCTTAACTGAGTCAGTGTTTGTATCACGGAGACTGTTTGAGGGACTAGAAGCTAAAACATTCTATCTGCCACTCAGTGACACTTTTCTTCACTGATAGCTGGAGGGACAGATGTCCAAGTCTGCCAAAACCTAGGGCTGTTTTTCTGCCTTACACCACAACCTCATAGGGCTGCATTTACCAGTGCCCTAAACTCTAGTCTCTTAGGTCTGGCAGGTTCCATACTCTAACATAGTGGTCCTAAAATATGAAACTGCATCAGAATCACTGGAGGGCTCGTTACAACACTGGTTGCTAAGCTCTACTCCCAGGGTTGCTAATTCAGTCAGTCTTGGGCAAAGCCAAGAATGCTCGCTTCTAACAAGTTCCCAGGTGATGTGGAAGCTGCTGGTCTGGAGACTATACTTTGAGAACCACTTTTTCCAAGAAAAGTAATGACATCTTAAGAGGCAGTAGAAGCAGTCCATTCTGGGTGCTAACAATACGGAGGTGTGTTGTCTGGAGATAACTTTAAAACAGTAATAAAACAATTAAAAAGTCAGTCACTTTTGATCGGGCGTGGTGGCTCATACCTGTAATCCCAGCACTTTGGGAGCCGAGGTGGGTGGATCACTTGAGCTCAGGAGTTCAAGACCCGCGTGGGCAAGGTTGAAAATGCTGTTTCTACAAAACATACAAAAAAAGTAGCTTAGCATGGTGGCATACACCTTTAGTCCCAGCTACTTGGGAGGCTGAGGTAGGAGGAGGTCAAGCTCTTGACCTGAGCTCGGAAGGTCAAGGCTGCAGTGAGCCACGATCATATCACTCCAGCCTGGGTGATAGAGTGAAACCCTGTCTGGAAAAAAGAAAAAGGAAAAAAAAGCCGGTGCAGTGGCTTATGCCTGTAATCCCCGCACTTTGGGAGGCTGAGGTGGGTGGATCACTTGAAGCCAAGAGTTTGAGACCAGCCTGGCCAACATGATGAAACTCTGTCTCTACTAAAAATACAAAAATTAGCCAGGCATGGTGGTACATGACTGTAATCCCAGCTACTTGGGAGGCTGAGGCACGAGAATCACTTGAGCCTGGGAGGTGGAGGTTGCAGTGAGCCAAGACTGCACCACTGCACTCCAGCCTGGGTGATAGAGGGAGACTGTGTCAAAAAAAAAAAAAAAAGAAAAAGAAAAAGTCAGTCATTTTTTATTATCATCATGCTCATGCAACTCTGAACAATATCAGTCACAAAACACTCCTGAAAAAAAATCTTTCAATTGTTTCTAAGTTGAAATAGTTGCTGTGGATGCTCTTAAATATAAATCAAGTTAGCACATTTTATTGCTTATCATTAATAAACACTGTATTCTATATAAAAGTTAATTTGGGAATCTTACTATACAATTGGTCTCTAAGACACCTGGACTGAGCTAGATGTGCTTATTTGGAGGGCAAGTTCTTACTGATTCAGAACAGTTTGAGTTCCTTCAAGATCACTGTGGTCACAGTTTGTGTCTCTAAGCCTTGTGTTACTACAGATTGCATTTAAACAATAGATTTAATGAAAGAGAATATGGTTGTATGTGATTTTTCTTTTCCAAGTCATCTTTTTTCTGGGGTGAAGTTCTAGATGAAGATTCTAAGACAAAACATTTGCAAACAGTGGGACTTGGCCTTAAACAATGTACAGTAAAATAGTAAGCTTTACAGTTGTCACATGGATTTGGTAATTGTCTTCCTAGACAAGACATCAAAAACACAGCAACAAAAGAAAAAAATAGGTAAAATAGACATCATCAAAATTAAAAGCTGTTACACATCAGACAACAGTATTAAGAAAGTGGAAAGATAACCCACAGAATGGAAGAAAACTTTGGCAACTAATGTATCTGATAAGAATCTAGTATCCAGAATACGTAAAGAACTTTTTCAACTCAACAATAGAAAGACAATCTTACTAATATACAGGCAAAGGATTTGAATAAGCATTTCTCCAAAGAATATAAACAAATGGCCAAAAAGTACATGACAAGATCAACATTGGTCATTAGGGAAATGCAAATCAAAACCACAATGAGATACCACTTCACATCCATTAGATTGGCTATCCTAAATAGTTGAAAATAACAAGTGTCGGCAAGGATGTGGAGAAACTGGAACCCTTATACATTGCTAGTAAGAATGTTAAATGATGTACAGATTTCCACTGTGGAAAATAGTTTGGCTGTACCTCAAAAAGTTAAACATAATTACCATATGCCCCAGCATTTCCAACCTAAGTATATACCTAAAAGAATAGAAAATAAATGTTCACACAACAACTTGTACACAAATGTTCATAGCAGCACCATACACAATAGCCAAAAGATGGAAATAACCCAAGCATCCATCAACAAATGAATGGATTTTAAAATGTGGTATATCAATATAGTAAAATGCCATTCAGCCATAAAAACAAACGAAGCAGTGATACATGTTAAAACATGGATGAGCTTTGAAAACACTACACTAAGTGAAAGAAACCAGATACAAAAGGCCACGTATTACATGATTCCATTTACGATGACTGCTTAGGCACAGTGTTTCCTTTTCGGGGAATGAAAATGTTCTGGAACTGTTATTGAAACACCAGGAGTTCTGTCTAGGTCCTGATGCTCACAGCACAGAAAACCGATGACTGAGAAAACGAAGGAGAAGGCTTTAATCGGGTGCTGCAGCCGAGCAGATAGGAGCTCAGTCTCAAGTCCATCTCCCTGACCAACTAAAACTAATGGTTTATATAGCAGGGGAGAAATGTAATGATGTGTAAGAAAACAGACTGGGGAGGGGCAAGGAAGCAAACATGGTGAATGAGGGGTCTGGCATCTCATTGTTGGAATGCGGTGATTTGGTGAGTTTCCATTCTTTGATACTTTTTTTGAGAGGCCTGAAAGTTATTTCCTGATGAAGAAACTCAGATAAAACAAATGTAAGTTTCAAGCCTTAAGACCAGAAGGGTCAATTCCTATTCATGCAATAAAACTATCTATGGGACTAATGGGTCGGTTCCAGAACTAGATACTGATGAGGGTTGCACAACATTGCGAAAGTACCAAATGCCACTGAATTGCACACTTTAAAATGGTTACAATGGCAAGTTTTGTGTTGTGTGTATTTTGCCATAATAAAAAGAATCGTTGATTGGGCAGGACTTCTGGTGATGGTGGAATGAAGAGTTCACAAACTCTGTCATGAAAAACAACTATAAAACTGGACAGAATTGTGAAAGACAGACATCTCAGGGCGCTAGAAATTGACAATGCACACAACAAGTTGAGAAATGGTTATTCATGAAAAACTGCTGAACTTCAGGTAAGAATGGTGGCAATCTGCGGTGCTCTTGCCTGGTAGTCTCATCTCTCTGCTCCCTGTCCGGTGCAGATGGCACAGCCATGCTACCAGGGCAGAGCTGGTTGTGAAAAACAGCAGTTTCGCTGATGCTGGAAAGGGCTGACTTGATTTAGAATAGAGAACGAAAAACATATGCCAAGTAATATTCTCAGTAAGAATATCAAGCTCAGTGGGAATTGAACTGAGAAAGCCCACAGCTCTGCTAGCCCGAGGTTGCAGTCCCACTTGGCAGCCAAGCCAGAAATTTAACAAGGAGATCCTGGAAACAAGAAAACTGAAGAGGGACTGGATGAGCTCTCCCCACATCCCTGGCTGGTTGGAAGGCTGCACCACACGTACAGGCAAGGCCCAAGAGGGCTCTACCTCTGCACACATTCCTGGCAGACTGAAGACTATCCACACAAAGTAAGTACCAGGAAAGCCCATTGGAAAGGAAAACCTGGGGAAAACTTGGAAAGTGCTCAAACTTTGAATGCACTCCTCAACCCACACACAGATTTATAGGCAAAGAGTGGAACGCTTGCTGGCACAAAGTGTTTGAGTAAAACCTCTGACTAATCATTGGTTTACCACTAAGATATTCAGACACAAGGGTGCCCCCTAGGAAGCCAAGATTTTAAAAAATAAGAAGAATTAGAAACAAACAAACAAAAAATACTCGAGACACACAGCTCTAAAACACTGCAAGAGAGACGATTCTGCAAATTTAATCTAGGTAAGTTTCTAAAAGGCAAAACAAATAATAAACAAGCAAACAAAATCAGCCAGGTATGGTGGCTCGTGCCTATAATCCCAGCACGTAAGGAGGCTGAGGTGGGAGGATCACTTGAGCCCAAAAGTTTGAGACCAGCCTGGGCAACATAGTGGTAATACGGAAATGCTGGTAAAGGAAGAGCATAGTCCCATTTATTTATTCATTTATTTATGAGACAGAGTCTTGCTCTGTCGCCCAGGCTGGAGTACAATGGCACCATCTCTGCTCACGGCAACCTCTGCCTCCTGGGTTGAAGCAATTCTCCTGCCTCAGCCTCCTGAGTAGCTAGGATTACAGGCGCATGTCACCACGCCCAGCTAAGTTTTTGCATTTTTAGTAGAGATGGGGTTTCACCATGTTGGCCAGGCTGGTCTCAAACTCCTGACCTCGTGATCCACCCGCCTCAGCCTCCCAAAGTGCTGGGATCACAGGGGTGAGCCACTGCACCTTGCCCGAGCATAGTCACTTTTAAATGATACAGAATGAGGGGAGGGAAGTGCTGGGTAGAGAAGGATGTGGTCCCTGGCTAGGGCTCCACTCCCATGGCCCTGGATGAGGACAAGCATTTTTGTTTTCCTGCCAAAATGCTGCATTTCCAAAGACCACCCTGACCCGCCACGCCCCTATCCTGTGCCTATAAAAGCCCTAAGACCCTAGCTGGCAGACACACAGGCTGCTGCACATGGAGAGGAGCGGATCAGTGGAAGAACACAGAGGCAGCTGAAGGTAGAGAGGGGCACATCAGCGGAGGAACACACGGGTGGCTGGACGTCAAGAGGGCTGCACCGACAGGGACCGGCACGCCGGCAGTCCCCTGACAGAGCAATGCAGAGTATGGCTGGGGCAGTGAGAGGAGAGTCTGGGTCGCTGAGTGCCCGGCTTCAGGGGAAAACCATCTCTCGTCTGGCTCCCCCATCTGCTGAGAGCTAGTTCCACGCAATAAAACCTTGCACTCATTCTCCAAGCCCACATGTGATCCGATTCTTCCGGTACACCAAGGCAAGAACCCCAGTATACGGAAAGCCCTCTGTCCTTTCGACAAGGTAGAGGGTCTAATTGAGCTGGTTAACACAAGCCACCTATAGACGGCAAACTAAAAGAGCACCCTGTAACACATGCCCACTGGGGCTTCAGCTGTAAACATTCACCCCTAGACACTGCTGTGGGGTCAGATCCCCGCAGCCTCCCCGTCTGTATGCTCCTCTAGAGGTTTGGACAGCGGGGCATTGAAGATGTGAGCCACACCCCCATCACACGCGCTGTGAAGGGGCACAAGGGAACTTTTTCCGCGTCAGTGGGACCCCATCTTTACAAAACATAATTAAATTAGTCAGGCATGATGGCATGCACCTATAGTCCCAGGTTTTCAGGAGGCTGAGATGGGAGGATTGTTTGAGGCCTAGGGGTCGGGGGTGAAGACTGCAGTGAGTAGTGATTCTGCCAGTGCACTCCAGTCTGGCAGACAGAGGAGACCCTGTTTTAAAACGAAACAAAAAACTAACCAGCAATAAAACAGCCCTCAGGGGAAAAATCAGAATCTGGAGTCACTACGGCATATTATTTTAAAATCCAGTGTTCGACAAAAATAATGAGACATGCAAAAAACGGAAGATGTGACTCATTCTCAGAAAAAACCGCATCAATAGAAAATTGACACTTTTCAAGACCAGGTGTTGTATTCAGCAAACAAAGACATTAAAACAGCTATTATAAATACGTTACAAAATTTATAGCAACTATGTTTAGAGAAATAAAAAAATTTAATGTCAAAGACTCAACAAATAGTAAATCTCAATAAAGAATTAGAAGCTATAAACAAAACTTAAATGGAAATTCTAAAGTCAAAAAGTACAATAACAAATGAAAAATTCACTAAATGGACTCAGCAGCAGACCTGAGATGTCAGAAGAAAGAATCAGTGAACCTGAAGATAGTAGAATAGAAATAGTCTAATCTGAGGAAGAGAGAGAAAGATGAAAGAAAAGGAATAGAACCTCAGAGATCTGTGGTATATCATGAAGCATACAAACCTATGTCAAAGCGTGATGTCTATGGAAGTCCCAGAAATATAAAAGAGAAAGGGGAAGAAAACATACCTGAAGAATTAATGGACAAAAACTTTCCAAATTTGAAAATTCATCTACAGATTAAAAAAACCCAAGGAACTCTAAGTAAGAGAAACATAAAGAAATCCACATTTAAACACATTGTCATCAAACTGTGTTTTTGTTATTTGTGTGTTTGTGTGTGTGTGTGTGTGTGTGTGTGTGTGTGTTTTGAGACAGAGTCTTGTTCTGCCACCCAGGCTGGAGTGCAGTGGTGTGATCTTGGCTCACTACTACCTCCACCTCCCAGGTTCAAGCAATTCTCCTGCCTCAGCCTCTTGAGTGGCTGGGATTACAGGAGTGTTCCACATGGAGAAACCACGTCTCTACTAAAAATACAAAAATTAGCTAGGCACTGTGGTGCAGACCTGTAATCTTAGCTACAGGGAAGGCTAAGGCATGAGAATCACTTGAACCTGGGAGGCAGAGGTTGCAGTGAGCCAAGATTGTGCCACAGCACTCCAGCCTGGGCAACAAAGTGAGACACTATCTCAAAAAAAAAAAAAAAATCAATAGATACATTAAAACAGTACACTTAAAAAAATTTAACACAAAAGAAGGCAGTCAAGGAAGGGCAGAGAAACAGGACAGGATAAATATACAAAACAAATAGAAAAATGGCAGTCATAAATCCAGTCATACCAATAAATACATTAAATGTGAATAGGCTAGACAGAAAAAACAGACTGTCAGACTAAATGTTTTAAAAAGCAGGATTTAATTATATATTGTCTATCAGAAACACATGTCAAATTCAAAGACAAAAGTAGGTTGAAAGTAAAAGGATAATAAAAGATATATCATATGAACAGGAACCCTAAGAGAGCTAAATTGGCTGTATTAATATCAGACAAAATAGGCTTTAAGATAAGAAATATTACTAGAGATAAGTATAAAAAGTACTCCTACAACTCAGTAATAAGAAGACAAATTGTCTGATTTAAAAATGGGTGGCTGGACACAGTGACTCACGCCTGTAATCTCAGCACTTTGGGAGGCCAAGGTGGGCAGCTGACCTGAGGTCAGGAGTTTGAGACCAGCCTGGACAACATGGTGAAATCCCATCTCTACTAAAAACACAAAAATTAGCAGGGCGTCCTTGTGGGCGCCAGTAATCCCAGCTACTTGGGAAGCTGAGGCAGAATTGCTTGAACCCGGGAGGCGGAGGTTACAGTGAACCAAGATTACACCACTGCACTCCAGCTTGGGCGACAGAGCAAGACTCCATTTCAAAAATAAATAAAAAAATAAAAATAAAAATAAAAATGGTCAAAAAATTTGAGTAGACATTTCACCAGAGGAGAGATGAAGAGACAAAGAATTGATGAGTAAATGAAAAGATACTCAACGTCTTTAGTCATTTGGTATATGCATATTAAAACGAAAATGGATATGCTACTCACATCTGTAGTCCTAGTACTTTGGGAGGTTAAGGCAGGTGGATTACTTGAGCCCAACTGTTTGAGACCAGCCTGGGCAACATAGCAAGACATGTCCCTACAAAACACACATGCGCACACACACACACATGCACACACAAATTAGTCGGGCGTGGTGGCACGTGCTCTGTGGTCCCAGCTCCTTGGGAGGCTGAGGTGGGAGGATCGATTAAGTCCAGGAGAGTGAGGCTGCAGTGAGCCATGATCCTGCCACTGCACTTCAGCAAAAAAAGAAAATACACTGCTGATGGGAATATAAAATGGTACAACTACTTTGAAAAGAGTTTGGCACCTACTAAAATTTAAACTCTAACTATGACCTAGCAATTCTTCTCCTAGATATCTACCCAAGAGAGATAAAAATATATGTCCACACAAAGACTTGTCCATGAAATGTTCCTAGCACAATTGTTCATAAATAGCTAAAATGTGATAATAATGCAATGTCCATCAAGTGGTGAGTGCATAAAGAAAATATCCACATAATGGAATGCCATTCAGCAATTTTAAAAGGGCATGCTACAACATGGCTGAACTTCAAAAACACGTTGCTGAGTAAAAGAAGCTATCACAAAAGATGACATATTGTGTGATTCCATTTTTATAAAATTTCCAAAAAGAGTCAAATCTATAGACAGTGAAAGCAGATCAATAGTTGCCTGGGGCTGGAGGTGGGAGCAGGGATTGACTACAAATGGGAACAAGTAAACTTTTTGAGATGATGAAAATGTTCTAAAGCTGGATTGTGATTTATAGAGTTACTAAAGATCATTGAATTATACATTTACAAAGGATGCTCTTCATGATAGGTAAATTACAACTCAATAAAGCTATTTAAAAATTAATCACTTTCAACTGCTATACAAAATTATGGAGGCGGGCATTAATTATGGAACAACAAAATGCAAGGAAATGGATATTTGCGTAGAAAAAAAGAAGTCCAAAGAGGAATACTGAGAGAAACGACAAAAGATGCTGCTCACGCCTGTAATCCCAGCACCATGGAAGGCCAAGGTGGATGGATCACTTGAGGCCAGGAGTTCAAGAACAGCCAGCCAACATGGTGAAATCCCATCTCTACTGAAAATACAAAAATTAGCGAGGCATGGTGGCGCACACCTGTAGTACCAGCTACTCAGCAGGCTGAAGTGGGAGAATCACTTGAACCCAGGAGGCAGAGGTTGCAGTGAGCTGAGATCATGCCACTGCACTCCAGCCTGGGCAACAGAGTGAGACTCTGTCTCAAAAATAATAATAAAAAAAGATGTCGGTCTTACACTACCAGAAGAAATAAAAATGATAATGTTTGTATGATTAAATTGTTTTCACAGAGGACTGGACACTCATTCTAAATAAATGGATCTAATAATGCTAATGTTCATCATGATTTAGCAAATTTCTGATTTTTGCAGAAGTGAAACCCTTTTATTTGAAACAAATATAACATAAATACTTGATAAATTTTCTGGTAAATATATTTTAATGGAATTTTTTTGACTGAGGAGACATTTGAAAGTTACTTGAATAAGTTCCAATGAATAAATACATGGACAGAATTTTAGTCTCTGGAATTTGTGAGATGGGATTTTTATGAATCTTTGACAAATTTGTCCTAGGCTTAAGACTTTTCCTAAGTATTTGTGTGTATGTTGCTTCATGTGAAAGAATCTTTTTAGATTTGAAATTAATAAAATGGGTTTTTCAATCAACTCTGAGTGAAGATAGAAAAACTTATGTGTTATAGCTTTTTAAGAATTTGTCTAGCAGATTTTCCGTTTTTTACTAGAAAATCCCCCACAAAAAGGAAAAGAAAAATCTGTCTATACTGTCTATTGAACATAAGGATGCAAAAAAGATAAATTTAGACACAGTCATTGACAAATTTGCAGAAGTTAAGGCTCAAAAATAATAATTGTAATATTAATTACCATGACGGAACAAAATGAGTATAAGGTTTTTTCCTTTTTTCAAAAAAACACATTAATGTAATTAAAATTATTCATTAACTACTCTTTTCCTTTTTGTATTATAATATTCATTTATATTGGCATTTATTTATTTATTTAGACAAAAGTTCTTACTCTCTGCTTTTTAATTTCTGGGACTTACTATTACTATTATTATTATTTTTTTGAGATGGAGTTTCGCTCTTGTCGCCCAGGCTGGAGTGCAATGGCACAATCTCGGCTCACTGCAGCCTCTGCCTCCAGGGTTCAAGCGATTCTCCTGCCTCTGCCTCCCGAGTAGCTGGGATTATAGGCACCCGCCACGACACCCAGCTAATTTTTGTATTTTTAGTAGAGACAGGGTTTCACCATGTTGGCCAGGTTGGTCTTGAATCCCTGACCTCAGGTGATCCACCCGCCTTGGCCTCCCAAAGTGCTGGGATTACAGGTATGACCACCACGCCCAGCCTATTATTATTATTGTTATTATTCATTTTATTTCATGATTTTACTGGAAAAGATTTTGTCATATGAAAAAGAGGGACAGTAAAAAAGTTATCCATTCCAGGTGGCAAATAAGCTAGGTACTCACTTGGGTAAAAGGGAATGAAGAAATTCCTACACTTATGTATGTATTCACTCATTCAAGAAGTATTTACTAAGCAAGTGTAATTCACCAGGAAATATTCCAGGTGCTGGGGATACAGGAAATCCTATCCTGTCCCTCTTTTTCATATGACAAAATCATTTCCAGTAAAATCATGAAATAAAATGAATAATAATAATAGGCTGGGCGTGGTGGCTCATACCTGTAATCCCAGGTGTTTACATTCTAGTGATTCACTCAGGAATCCTGTATGGAGCTTTCCCATTCCATACAAGTGCAGTGGTGTGTTGGAGCTGGCTTGCATTGGCTTATGAGAGTCAGGTGTGTGCATCTCTTTCCAACCCCCTATTCAGTGATGTTACGCTAGTAACTTCGAATTGGCCATGGTGGGAATATTTACACCACGGAAATAGGCAAAAGCTATAAATCAGGGCTTTTGTTTTAGAGTCAGTTGCTAAATATTTACCAGCCTATCACTACAAGTCACCCAGTCAGAGAGTTCTTCCCTGATTAATCAATTTATAGAAGCCTGCCCCAGTTATTCTGTCACATGCCTCTGTGTTATTTGCTTTATAGCATTTATTACTACTGGAAATGCCCTTGTTCCATTGATTTATTCCACTGGTATTTACTGAGTGCCTATTATATGCCAGGAACTGTTAAAGTACTTGAGATCTAACAAAACAGAGACCTCTACCCTTGTGGGGCTTACATTCTAGCAGGGGCAGATGGATGTTTTTTAAAAATGAGCACAATAAGTAAATTATTCAGGGTGTTAGAAGGTGATAAGTCCTGTGAGGAGTGGAGAAAAAGTAGAGGAGGGGCAAGAGGGATCTGAGTTAGGGACATGAGTGATGATTCGAAACAGAGAAGTCAGGGTGGGTCTTATTGAGAAGGTTATATGGAAATGCAGACCAGAACGAGGTAAGGGAATTATCTGTACAAACAATATTCCAGACAGAGGGAAAAGTCAGTGCCAAGAGCCCACACTGTTCTGGCCTAGCAAGTTCAAGGAACAACAAGGCCAAAGTGGCTGAAGTGGAGTGAGCTGAGGCAAGTGGCTGGAGAGATGAGGTCAGATCGTGTGAGGCTTTGTAGGTGATTAAAAGACCAATGTGTTTGGACGGTATCTGGGCTCTCTATCCCTTTAGGCTGGTCCGAATTAACTCTATTTAATTTCTGTAGTTTAACATTCAATCGTTATATCTGGCATTTTATTCTTCTTTCAGAAGTATCTTGCATGTTCATGGACATTTACTCTTTCATATGAACTTTAGGATCTATAATCCAGTTACAACAAAAAATCCTGCTGAGTTTGTATTGGAATGAATTTAATTTGTAGGTTTATTTTGGGAGAGAGGTGATACCTTTATAATAGCAAGTATTCCCATCAATATCGCTCCATTTATTCCTTTATTTATATTCTTTATATATATACACACACACACACACATATATGTATATATATATATATATATATATTTTTTTTTTTTTTTGAGACGGAGTCTCACTCTGTCGCCCAGGCTAGAGTGCAGTGGCCAGATCTCAGCTCACTGTAAGCTCCGCCTCCCAGGTTTACGCCATTCTCTTGCCTCAGCCTCCCAAGTAGCTGGGACTACAGGCGCCCGCCACCTCGCCTGGCTAGTTTTTTGTACTTTTTAGTAGAGACGGAGTTTCACCGTGTTAGCCAGGATGGTCTCGATCTCCTGACCTCGTGATCCGCCCATCTCGGCCTCCCAAAGTGCTGGGATTACAGGCTTGAGCCACTGCGCCCGGCCTCTTTTTATATATTTAAAAACATTTTGTATTGTCCTCTATGAAGATCAAGTACATCCTTTGTGAGATATATTCCTGGATGCCTTAGAGTTGTTATCAACCCTGGGAAAGGTATCTTTTATGCCTAATACTCTCTTATTAGTTTAAATAGTTTTTCTCTATGTTCTCTTGGATTTTCTCATTGACGGTAATATCACCTGCAAATACGGATAGTGTTCTCTTTTTCTATGCTAACATGTCTTATTTATTTATCTTATTACACTGGCTAAGAGCTCCAGCATAATAGTGAATAGTAGTGCTGATAGCAATCTTGTTCCTGACTTAATGGAAATGGTTCCAAACTTTCAAGCATAAAGTTTATGTTTGGGGGTAGATACACTTTAACAGGTTGAAAAAATTCCCTTCTATTCCTAATTTGTTAAGGGTTTTTTTTTTTTGTAAATTATGAATCCACATTTAGTTATGTTGAATGATTTTTTTTGCATTTTTGAGAGGATTGTATGATTTTTTTCCTTTATCAGTTAATTGGCAAATCACAGGGAAAGATTTCCTAATGTTAAATTATGCTTCTGTGAGTAAAGGGAAAATTAATATCAAGCTGGGGCTGATGCAAGCCTGCCTGACACTGACCTTGGTCTTCCACAATACTGTTTCCTTGGAAACTGCAGAGTTAACATAAACAGGCGATGTTGCGTATGCTGACTACACAATTGTGTGGAACTGCGCATGGGTCTGGAGGCATTGTCAGTGAGCGTACAGTTGCTTATGCAACTGGGAACGGTAGGAAATATTGGTGGGAAATAGAGGCTTCAGGTTATTTATTTATTTATTTATTTATTTATTTATTTAAAGAGACAGGGCCTTGCCTGAGACCCAGGCTGGTCTCAGACTAGGCACAAGAGATCCTCCTGCCTCAGCCTCCCAAAGTGCTGGGATTACAGGTGTAAGCCACTGCGTGTGGCTAAGGCTTTAGGTTCTATGAGTCAAAGTGATCGCTGCACACCTTGGCTCACCCATGGCAGCTGTAAGTGCCCTGTGGATGAATGACAACGGGACATGTGTACTTGGGTAGCTGCTGGGCCACCTGGTGAGATGAAAATGCAGCATCTGCCATATCTTCTGCCTTGTATTCTAGGTTACAATTTATTTCTGTCTCATGAGTCTTGTTGTCAACTTGAACCTATAATCACAGCTGTAGCCTGCACCTTCTTTCGGAGATTATACTTAGCATAATTATGGGGCAGTATTTTAATTTTACCTCTAGGGGGCAGTCGTGGATCATAAATTGGTATGCTGTTTAACAAACCATCTAGAATAAATTAAACTGAGTGCCCTTTTAGGTTATTTACTTTTTTTTTTTCCCATTTTACAGATGAAGGAACTGAGCCTTAGAAAATCTAAATAATTTGCTTAGTTCACATAACTTGTAAATAGCAAAAAGCAGATCTGGGATTTTTTTTTTCAAATGAAAAATGATACTTTGTTATAACTTTTAAAATTGCAGAACGTCAGGCTGAATATCATTAGACACGTACACAAAACCACTCATCTCTAAAGTCATATTCTACACCCTCTCAAAATTTGGCCAATGAATTATGCCTCAGGGAATTTTCCAGTTCAACCCCATATACCAACATGGAATAAATGGAAACACTGGCCCTTTGGTTTTGCCCACAGTTCCAAAGCGATATTACAGGTGGAATATCTGCTGCAGGAGGTCATTCTTGCTGCTATGGGTGTGAATAAAATGTCCATCTGTAGGCCTCTGGTCCTGCAGGCTTTGTTCTCTTTCTCCTTGTATTGTCTCCTTCTGCAGGGGTTGCCTTACATACTGCAATCAAAAGACATCTTCTGCTCAGAATCACAACAGTGAGTGGTTCAAGTGACAAGTAATGTTATGTAGTAAGTTACTGAATCTACAATGAGAAATTGAACTCTGGGGCTACAACTCAAATATGATTTCAAAGTTAAGAAAATAATTTCTTGGCTGGCTAGTGAAACGCTTATTTCCTTCTAAAATCATAATTGCAATATGGACTTCTGCTTCATGCTGCATCCCAAGGCACAAATCAGGTAACCTACATCTCCCAAATGATCAATGGAGCACTCCATCCTATTTTACCCTCAATGCTAGGAAATTACTCTAGAGCCCAGAAGTTGTTGCATAGGTGACTTGGGTTACTTGGTGCTCAACTGCCACAGGCCCCACCTTGATGAACATCATCAATTTCTTTAAATATGATGATACTAAGATGGAGGAGGCCCCTGCTCAGAGGAAGCAAGGACGTAAAAGCTGGGACAGATTGCGCTGAGGGTCGCTACACTAACAGACCCAGATGACGTGATGGAACGTGAATACTGAAGCCAACAATCTTCTGAAAATCTCTTTTTCACAACCCATACGTCCTTTTTTCTAATCAGGAAATCAGGGACAGGGAAACATTAGCATAATTATCCACCAACATGTTCTTCTTAACAAAAGTGAAGATTATTTTAAGAATATGAAAAGTGTTTCAAGACATCTGTTTTCAGGGATAGACCACAGCAACAGAAGTACTTTTCAGAGTTGGTTCATTTTAAAGTCAATCTCAAGAACAAGGGCAGCCAGCTTTCACAAGGTACCAAGACATGCCCTGGCAAAAACATTTCCACTTTAAGTTGTATGCTGTCAAGTTCAACTATTTTATACATAGCTGATCTTTTCTGTCAGTAAAAAAGGTACAATTTTTTTAAAACTCCAAAATCAATAATTTCTGGGTAGGATGAAGGTAGAATTTTGGTTGTATTTCACACTTCAGAACACAGATGAAACCAAAAGGTCTGCAATTGTCTCTACATTCACATCTTTCAAAGATCCTGTTGTCCTTTTACATGGATTCATCTGAATCATTGCCATCCTGATTTGAAGACATATTTTCAACTTTCATTAGTGGTAAATAGCTCCTAAGTTCAACCATTTCCCTCTTCTTCATTTCTTCTTTTACTCTCCTTTTCATTTCCTGAATTTGGGCTTTTTTCTCACTCCTCTTTTCACGATCTCTGCATTCTTTCTCTGCTGCTAGGTCTGGGAACCACTCCACTTTGGTCTTTTCTAATTGGTTCAGGATCTCATTTACTTTCTTCTCTCCTATCACAATTTTTACATCCTTCTGCCTGTGAAAACCTATCTGCCCCACATCCATGTCAGCTGTTTTCTTCAGGTTAGACCGTGGCGTATATACCACATTAACGTGGTTCATCTTGCAGCCTTGAATGCTACTGGCCTCCACAAGGTGGGCACTTCCTTTGAAATGTCTTCAATATTATCTCCCAGATATCTTCAGGCCAGCCATGCTTGATCAGATCTTCATTTTCATATTTATCCTTTCCTATGTAAATAGCGTAGGGAAATGAATTAATGCTGCTGCTGGTGAAGTAGAACACCATGTTCTCGGTGGTGATGTGGTGACTCCACCACCCAGCAGCAGCGCTCAATTCACCCAGATCTGGGATTGTAACCTACATCTACTTGCCACTAAAGTACATACCTTTTTTTTTTTTTTTTTGAGACGGAGTCTTGCTCTGTCGCCCAGGCTGGGGTGCAGTGGCTGGATCTCAGCTCACTGCAAGCTCCGCCTCCCGGGTTTACGCCATTCTCCTGCCTCAGCCTCCCGAGTAGCTGGGACTACAGGCGCCCGCCACCTCGCCCGGCTAGTTTTTTGTATTTTTTAGTAGAGACGGAGTTTCACCGTGTTAGCCGGGATGGTCTCGATCTCGTGACCTCATGATCCGCCCGTCTCGGCCTCCCAAAGTGCTGGGATTACAGGCTTGAGCCACCGCGCCCGGCCAGTACATGCTCTTAATACACACAGAGGAACACCTCCCTTTTCTCTTCTTCCCCCCTTTCCCCTCTCAATCTCTTTTTCCCCTTGAAGCAGTCCAGCAAAGTGGTTAAATGCACTAATTCTGAAGTCAACCTGCTTGACTAGGAAGGATTGGCCCATATGGGTACCTAAAGGTTAGAATGGCAGCAGGAAATTGACTCACATGAAAAATAAATTACCTACCACACCTGCCAAAGTCTGGCTCTATGACTTACCAGCTGTGTGACCATGGGAAGGTTATTTAATTCCTCTGTGACACAGGTCCACCTGTCAAAGTGAGATGATAAAGGAAATTCTTGCTAAGCCTTGAGCATGTGTAGATGAACTTACACCCTGCTTGGCTCTGAGCCTGGATGAGTAATAAAATGCAAAAATCAATCAGTTAGGGTCCCAGAAGAAGGAAGCAAAGCAAATGCTTCTGGGAAAATTGATCAGAATCAGAAAAAAACCCATAACAAACAAACAAAGAAAAACAAACCCCTAACCTGATGAGGAACTTTTTGTGTTTGTGATTTGTGCTTCAACTGTTCACTTGGATTCAACTTCATGGATTTACTGGGTCCATAAAGTTTCCAAAAAGCACAAATGGAACTGGGGCTCAGTTCCATTACAGCCAAACAATCCCGAGAGGACAAGCTAAAGACTTATTTAAACCATTGAAACCAATCACCTCTCCTATGAAACTGTGTGACTTTTGCCCTTGTAAGCCCACCCTTGTCTTTGGATTGGGTGTCAGTCTTCATGAGACCTGCTCTTCCTTGTATATTACTCACCTAAGAGTAAACCTTTAATGCTTATATGAAAGAGTAGTCAACATCACTGATTATCAGAAAAATGCAAATCAAAACTACAATGAGACATCCTCTCTCTCCAGTTAATTAAAATGGCTTTTATCCAAAAGTCAGGCAATAACGAATGCTGGTGAGGATGTGCAGAAATGGGGAACCCTCCTACACTGTTGGTGGGAATGTAAATTAGCACAACCACTATGGAGAACAGTTTGGAGGTTCCTCAAAAATCTAAATAGAGCTACCACATGACCCAGCAATCCCACTGATGGGAATATACCCAAAAGAAAGGAAATCAGTATTTCAAAGAGGTATCTGCACTCCCATGTTTATTGTAGCACTATTCATAATAGCCAAGATTTGGAAACAACTTCTGTGTCCATCAACAGACAAATGGATAAAAAAAAATGTAGAACATATACACAATTGAGTACTATTTAGCCATAAAAAAGAATGAGATTCTGTCATTTACAACAACACGGATGGAACTGGAGGTTATTATGTTAGTGACAGAAGCCAGGCACAGAAAGACAGACTTCACATGTTCTCACTCATTTGTGGGAACTAAAATTAAAACAATCGAACTCATGGTGATAGAGAGTAGAAGGATGATTAGCAGAGGCTGCAAAAGGTAGTGGAGAGGGTGGGGAGAGGAAATGGGGAAGCTTCTTGGGTACAAAAGTAGTTAGAAAGAATGAATAAGATCTAGTATTTGATAGCATAACAGGGGGACTATAGTCAATAATACTTTAATTGTACATTTAAAAATAACTAAAAGAGTATAATTAGGCTGGGTGCAGTGGCTCACGCCTGTAATCCCAGCACTTTGGGAGGCCAAGGCGGGTGGATCACCTGAGGTCAGGAGTTCGAGACCAGCCTAGCCAACATGGTGAAACCCCGTCTCTACTAAAAATACAAAAAAAAATTATCCAGGCGTGGTTGCACGTGCGTGTAGTGTCAGCTACTCAGGAGGCTGAGGTAGGAGAATAGCTTGAACCTGGGAGGCAGAGGTTGCAGTGAGCCTAGAACACGCCATTGCACTCCAGCCTGGGTGACAAGAGTGAAACTCCATCTCAAAAAAGAAAAAAAAAAAAAAGTATAACTGGATTGTTTGTAACACAAATGATAAATGCTTGACCCCATTTACCATGATCTAATTATTACACATTGCACGCCTGTATCAAAATATCTCATGTATCCCACAAATATATACATCTACTATGTACCCACAAAAATATAAAATAAAATAAAATACTGTCAAAAAAAGGGAAACTCTCAATGCTTTAGCTAATTGTCCTGAGTTATTCTTTAACATTTGATCTGAAGACCCAGTGCTGCATGGCCTAACTTTGCATTGGATCAGGCTTCCTCTGCTTTACCTAGCAGTACATTCAGTTTAATACTCACTACATATCAGTATTTATTTTGTCTTTTATTAGGGAAAATAGTTCCTATCTCATAAGATTGCTTCAATGATGAAATGAGATGACACATGTAGAACAAAGCCTGAGGTGGCAAGAACTCACTAAATGTTACTGTCATTAATTCAACAAACATCGTTTATAGCATCTATTATATCAGACACAATTCTCCATCCAAAGGATACTAAGGTGTTTGTATCAGGAAGGGTCTAATCAGAAGACAGAAACCACAGCAGTTATTTGAGCAGAGAAAATTTAATATAAAGAATCGTTGTCAGCCTGGTGCAGTGGCTCATGCCTGTAATCCCAGCACTTTGGTAGGCCAAGGCAGGCGGATCACAAGGTCAGGAGTTCAGGACCAGCCTGGCCAATATGGTGAAATCCTGTCTCTACTAAAAAATACAAAAATTAGCCAGGCGTGGTGGCGCACACCTGCAATCCCAGCTACTCAGGAGGTTGAGGCAGGAGAACTGCTTGAACCCAGGAGGCGGAGGTTGCAGTGAGCCGAGATCACATCACTGTACTCCAGCCTGGGCTACAGAGCGAGACCCCGTCTCAAAACAAAGAAACAAACAAACAAGCTTAGCCGAGGCCCTGCAGAGCTGCACCTCAGATCTCTGAGCAAGAGGTGCCACTCAGCTGTTGCTGGAGTTTCTGAATGAAGCACATTAAGGCTGCTCTGCAAATGTTGGGAAAATTGCAAACTGGATTCAACAACCTCCACAGGAAGGAACTGCAGCTGATGCAAGGCAAGAGAGCCCCAAAGTGGAGCTTAGCCCGGGAGAGTTCTTGGCTTTGCCCAGGAAAGAATTCAAGGGTAAGCCAGAGGTAGAAGAAAACAGCTTTACTGAGGAAGCATTGTTATGGCTCTAGTGGTGTTACAATGTTAAAATTTTGTGACCGCTCCTGAGCAACATTACCCTGGAGGTGGAGAGTAGCAGCTCAGCGCAGTTTTGCAGTCATATTTATACCCACTTTTAACTGCATGCAGATCAAGGGGCAGTTTGCACAGAAATTTCTAGGGAAGGCATAGTAATTTTGGGTCACTGGGTCATTGCCATGGAAAGAGGTAGTAACTCCTTGGCGTTGCCATGACAATGATAAATTGACATGGTACATGGTGGGCCTATTTGATTGGAAATTGGCTTCCACCCCTACCCTGTTTTAGCTAGTCCTCAATCTGGTCCAGTGTCTGAGCCCCACCTCTGGAGTTGAGTCCTGCCTCCTACCTCACTGTGGCCCAGGTGAGGAAGTGTTGCTAGGTGATGCTCACAAGTTCAGGAAGACCAAAGAAAGAAACCAGTTCCTTCCTCCTTCAGCCTTGCAGTCTCCCTCTTGTACCACTCATCAACAGAGCCTAATAGAAAGCCTGCTTTTGGCAGTGCAGAAATACAGTTTGCAGAGTCCCTGCCCCCGCATCATGGTGCAGAGTATAGAAGGATGGGTTGAAGCAATAGACAAAAGCTTAATATCCACCACAGTCCATTGGTTCAGCTATTCAAGATCCATGTGCATATATTTTTACATCTTTCTCCATATATGTCAACTTTTCAAGGCAATAAAAACAACTACCTTTCTGCCTAACAAGATACAACTACCTTTCATATAAACAAATTCTCTCCCCAAAAATGAAAAGATGCAAAGTTGCAATAATCACTGTATCCATTTTTGGGAGACATTCATATCATCCACTTCTAAGACATGTTAATTACTTCTCAAATTTAGTCATAGTCCCAACTGAATATTCAGTTGAGCTTGTCATTTCTTTCTATAAGCACTCTAGCACATTCAAAAGAATCTATCCCACATCCCAAATAGTTCTTGCAGTCATCATCACCGCCATAATGACCGAGTGAAACAGCCACCTTGTCCCCCAAGGCACTTGTAATAGGCACTTCATCACAATCAACCACAGGCAATTATGTGATTAATCATAATGTCACTGTATGCCATGGATTGCTAGCATGCCATTTTCCATTGCCAGTGGAGCTCCGTGCTGAGTTCAAGCCCAAGAACACATTAAAGTAATATCACGGCAGGGTGCCGTGGCTCATGCCTGTAATCCCAGCACCTTGGGAGGCTGAGGTGGGAGGATCACCTGAGGTCAGGAGTTCGAGACCAGCCTGGCCAACATGGAGAAACCTCTCTCTACCTTAGCCAGGCGTGGTGGTGGCACATGCCTGTAATCCCAGCTGCTCGGGAGGCTGAGGCAGGAGAATCGCTTGAACCCGGGAGGTGGAGGTTGCAGTGAGCTGAGATCACACCATTGCACTCCAGCCTGGGCAACAGAGCAAGACTCCATCTGAAAAAAAAAAAAAAAGCATATCACCACCCCCCATGCAAAACACACACACACACACACACACATATTTTTGAGGAATTATTTCTTAGGACCACTCCTGAGACCAATTTCTCAAGCAGCTATGGTCCAATGAGGAGACAGAATACCACCAGTAATGGGAACAAAGAGAATTGAATATAAATAATTGCTAACTAGATATAAAGTTGTGAATGAAGTCACTAAAAGAGAAAAAAAGAAAAAAGAAAACCACCGAGTTTGAGACCAGCCTGCACAACATAGTGAGACCCTGTCTCTACAAACAAACAAATAAAGAAAAAAATGTGGTGGTGCATGCCTGTAGTCCCAGCTACTCAGGGTGCTGTGGCACGAAGATTGCTTGACCCAGGAAATTGAGGCTGCATTGAGCTGTTTTCATGCCACTGCACTCCAGCCTTGTCAACAAAGCAAGGCCTTGTCTCTCAAATAACAACAACACACCAACATATTATAGAGGAGTAACTACCACTCCTAAGACTGAGGGAACTGGGAGAAGAGGTCTGAATTATGAAAATTTGTAAGTTTAGAAGAAGGGGACTCCAGAGCTGAAACTCATCTCTGAGGATGGGTGACTGCTGCTTGGATGATGCTGGTGCCTTTGAACCTGGAAGAGGGTTCCATGGGGCTGAGAGCCAGGCCTCTTGGGGACAGGGCACTGTCTGGCTGGTGCTGGTGTGTCTGAGAAGACCACATTGGGGCTGACTCTGCAAGTGGTGGGAAATTGCAGAGTCAATTCTGGAGAGAACTGCAGAGCAACCGGTCTCAGCTGCTGCTTCAGGAAGGCGCTGCTGCTACCAGGGAGTAGAATAGAAGCTTTGCTGGAGTGATGCTCGCTGAAAATGCAGGCCATCAGACAGCCCACAGGAAATTCACAGGGAACCAAAAGACGAAATGAGTTTCTTCTTCCATCCCCATCATTGCATGCGCTCTCTCCCTGTGTATTAATCATGTCTTTTTATTTCCTTTTATTCTATGTTTTGACAACTTGGGGCCTTACTGACCCTTCAGGGACTGTCTCTCCCTCCCTAGCTAATTCCTAAAGATAGTAAACAACTTCCCCTAGAGCATGCCTTTCTTATGCAAAGTAACCCATCCAGAGCCCATAAACACAACCATCTACTCTAACCAGGCCTCTCCTAAGTTGAGGTCACTATCCGCCTGCCCTAATGATCCCAGGTCCCGGTACCAGACACCTAAGGACAGCTCCTTAGGAGCCTGTTGAAATTATTCGAACAAGCCAATTCTAGGCCTACTTACCCTACCTTGGCCATTCTTTCCAATGAAAATCACAATAAAAACTCTTGCCTACATTTTCCCCTTGTTCCTTCTGCCTCCTGACCGATCCCGGGGTTTCTCTGTGCCCCTACCCCGACATCCATGGTGTCCCATGTCTCCCATTTCTAGGGAACTGTGAGTAAACCTCTTCATTCATGACATTCCCTTCCAAGTGTGCTTCTCTTACAATATCTGATTAAAACAAACGCAAATCTGGGTTCCATTAAAACACCCTGGAGCATCCCCTATTGACAAAGCCCAACAGCCAGCAAAGCAGAAATGTGGTTTTCAGAGTCCCAGCCCAGCTTCACAAAGCAGGTCATAGAAAGGAGGGTTTGGAGCAGAGAGATGACAGCTTAATCACCAGAGAAGTGTGCAAGTTAGATAAGGTCCTGACTGTTAAATGGGTTATAGTCCAGGGCAAAAGTGTTCATGACTAGAACATACCAGAGTAGAAACCTGTACCTTTGAGGCATGACTCAACTGAGACACCGCACAAAGACGCCCAGCAGAGGAGGACTGGGAGTGCTGGGGCTAGAGGAGAGCTTGCCATGTAAAAGGGGTCTATCAGAAGCGACTGCACTAAGGCAATATCCAGCAAATTCCAAAGGAGGAGAGGGACAAGCTACGCAGATATCTGGGAATCACTCTCTGAGACAGGACCATGCCTGCCTTCAAGGAATGGCAAAGGGGCCATGTGATGTTAATTTTATGTTAATTTGGTCAGGCTGTGGTGCCCAGTTGTTTGGACAAACAACAGTCTAGCAGTCTAGCTGTCTAGCTGTTGCTATGAAGGTAATTATTTGCATGTGATCAACTTTTTTTTTTTCTTTTTTTTAAGAGAAGGTCTTGCTCTGTTGCCCAGGCTGGAGTGCAGTGGCACAAACATGACTCACTGTAACCTCAAAGTCTGGGGCTCAAGTGATCCTCCCATCTTGAGCTGGGATTACAGGTGTGAGCTGCTGCATCTGGCCTGTCATCAGCATTTAAACTCGTAAACTTTTAGTAAAGCAGACTCCCCTCTATAAAATGGTTGGGCCAATCAGTTGAACTTGGGGCCTTACCCTGCACGAACTATCTCTCCCTTGCTAACTAATTCCTAGAGATCGCAAACAGCATCCTAGAGCACACCTTTCTTATGCAAAGTAACCCATTCAAAACCCATAACCACAACCATCTACTCAATTGGTCTCTCCCTAGCTGAGGTCAGGTCACTAACCACCTGCCCTAATCACCCCAGGGTACCAGGCACTTAAGGACAGCTCCACTGGAGCCTGTTTAAATTATTTGAACTAGCCAATTAAAAATAAATACTGAGTGGCCGGGAGCAGTGGCTCATGCCTGTAATCCCAGCACTTTGGGAGGCTGAGGCAGGTGGATAGCTTGAGCTCAGGACTTCGAGACCAGCCTGGGCTACGTGAGGAAACCTCGACTCTACTAAAATTACAAAAATTAGCCAGGCTTGGTGGCTCATGCCTGTAGTCCCAGCTACTGGAGAGGCTGAGGTGAGAGGATTGCTTGAACACAGGAGGTCGAGGCTGCAGTGAGCTGTGATGACACTACTGCACTCCAGCCTGGGTAGTAGACTGAGACCCTTTCTCAAAAATAAAATAAAGACTGAGGTATGCCGAGGAAGAAGGATTGCTGTCTCCAGACTGCAACATCGAAATTCTGCTTGAGTTTCCAGGCTTCCCACTCAAGAACGCAGCATCAACTGTTCCTGAATTTCCAGGCTGCCAACTTACCCTGTGGATTTCAGACTTGCCTGTCCCCACATCACACAAGCCAATTCCTTAAAATAAATCTCTCGGCCGGGTGTGGTGGCTCACGCCTGTAACCCCAGCACTTTGAGAGGCCAAGGCAGGTAGATCACCAGGTCAGGAGTTCAGGACCAGCCTGGCCAATATGGTGAAACCCTGCCTACTAAAAAATACAAAAATTAGCCGGGTGTGGTGGCGCACACCTGTAATCCCAGCTACTTGGGAGGTTGAGGCAGGAGAATATCTTGAACACAGGAGGCGGAGGTTGCAGTGAGCCAAGATGGCACCACTGCACTCCAGCCTGGGCTACAGAGCAAGACTCCATCTCAAAAATAAATAAATATAATAAAAAATAAAATAAATAAAACAAATATCTCTCTCTCTTTAATGCATCCCATTGGTTCTGTTTCTCAAGAGTGCTCTAATACAGGCCAGGGTCACAGAAGGGAGGGAAGGATGGGGCGAGGATGATGAAATGGGGCCAGAGGTGAGGTGGGGTGGGGAGCCAGTGGTGGGCCTGGAGCCACTGGGAGGTTTAATTGACTCATAGCTCCACAGGGCTGGGGAAGCCTCAGGAAACTTACAATCATGGTGGAAGAGGAAGCAAACACATCCTTCTTCACATGGAGGCAGCAAGGAGAAGTACAGAGCGAGGTGGCCCCTTATAAAACTATCAGATCTCGTGAGACTCACTCACTATCACAAGAACAGCATGGAGGTAACCGCCCCCATGATTCAATTACCTCCCATTGGGTCCCTCCCACGGCACATCGGGGCTATGGAAACTACAGTTCAAGACAAGATTTGAGTGGGGACACAGCCAAACCATATCACACATTTTAGGTAATAGGAGTTACAGGGCCAACCCCTGCTATAGTGACTATAAAAATGGCTTAGGTAACAGTTGTCATGGTGAGAATCACCATGGATGTTTCCCGCTCCAGATCACACACAGGGTGAAAATCTCTGGTCATGTGTAACTTCAGTAAATAGCCAGGTAATGTTGACTGCCCTGATAAATGGTTATTAGAGTAATCAACATTAGCTGCTATAACAAACAACTCCAAAAATGGCTTAACTTCATAGAAAGTTGTTTCTCATTCATGTCACAACCTGAGGCAGGTTGGTGAGGGTTTTAGTCTACACAGTCATTCAGAGACCCAGACTTCTTCCACCTTAGGATTTTGCCTTCCTATCTATTGTTGAAGTCCTCTCCACTCAGCTGATAAATGGAGGGGAGAAAGCCTCATGCATGGGAGGCTTGTATGAGCCAGGCCTGGAAGAGACACACATCACTTTCATTGATATTCCATTGGCCAGAACTCAGTTACATTCCATACCTCGACAGCACCAGCTGAGGTCCCCACCAACGGCCAGTGTCAAATACCTAATGATGTGTGTGACAATGTCCCCAGATGATTTTAGCCCTCAGCTGTCAAATTTTCCCAGCTGAGGCCCTGGGCATTGGGGATGGAAGATAATCCACCTATGTCCTAAACAAATCCCCACAATTGTATAAGGACTAATCTCTATAATAAATTCCCTTTTCTGTGTTTCTGCTTGTCTGATTTAATCCTGACTGATACAAATCATGAGCTTTAACAGAACGTAATTGCCATTCTGTATGGTTTAAGTGACACACAAGTTGAGTAACTTTCAACTCTTAATCACATTTGGGCGCCTTTTCATCCCACATTTACTTCACTAGCACTTAGCATCTACTCATAATTTTTGTTGAAATAATAAATCTGTTTTCCTTCTAGAAAGACAAGTTATTTGGTTTGTTTTGAATGAATTATCTATAGCATCAAAGTCATTTCCAGGCTGTTGTGACTTTTACATAGTATTGATTTTCCTTATTAATATATTCTTAAAAATTTGCCCCCCAGATTCAGATTTTTATTTATTTATTTATTTATTTTTTGGTAGAGATAGGGCCTCATTCTCTTACCCAGGCTGGAATGCAGTGGTGCAATCACAGCTCACTGCAGCTTTGACCTCCTGGACTCAAGCAATCCTCCTGTCTCAGCCTTCTGAGTAGCTATGACCACAGGTGCGCACCACTGTGCTCGGAGAATTTTTCTACTTTTCTTTGTAGAGACAGCGGTCTCCCTATGTTGCCCAGGCTGGTCTCAAATGTTCTGGCCTCAAGGGATCCTCCTGAAGTTCTGTGATGACAGGGGTGAACTACTATGCCCAGCCAAAATGTTTTTATTTACGATATTTAAAAGAAACACTTACCTGAACACCGTTGTCTCTTCATCCTGGGTGTTCTTTTTACAATTTTCCTGTAAGTTCTGGATCTTTTAAGGAAACAAAACCCCGCACACTTACTATAAGTATTATTTGGAACAAAAGTAATAGCGGTTTTTGCCATTAAAGGTAAAGGCTATTACTTTTGCACCAACTTAATATAATGCACCAACAATAAAACCAAAGTCAAGGCTAAGTTATTTAGAAGCACTAATAAGTGAGCAATTTGAGGATAAAGATAAACTGATGATTTCTCTAAAGCACAGAGTGCCCCATAAAGAATGAGCAATATAGCGTGTGCTGTTTGCCGTGACGTGGGCGAAGTGGCAGATAGTGCAGCTAATGTTTCTGAGAAGTTGCTATTTTAGGAGGCCCATTTATCAATGTTCATGAATGTGTCCTAATGAGTTTATATTATAACTTAGATTTATAAATAATTAACTTTGCTATTTATTGCAGTCACTATTTACCATTTGCCAACTAGCATGTTACTATTAATATTTTATCAACTGTCCCAATCTCCACCGTGCATACCTATTTAGCAACCCTGTTTAGCACAATGCCTGTCCCTGTGGGCAGCAGAGCGCAGGCAGAATTGGATTATTTAGTTAGAGGTCTCTTCCCACCTACAAATTCTCCTTTCAGAATACGAATTATAAAAGTATTTTGTTTGTTCTTTTTAAACAGGAAAAACATTTCCATTACACAGTCAAACCCTGCGTCCTCATCCTTTCCATGTTTATTTTATCCTGGGGGCCTTTTATTTCCCATCCAATGCTCCTCACACCACATCCCACAGGTATCACCCAACCTCATTAACTACCTTGTTTTGGCTTCTCCTTTAGCCTCCATTTTCCCTGAAACTAAATCACAGGGAAAGCAAAACTCCACACACTTACTCTAAGTATTACAATGTACCAACAATAAAACCAACTAGTATGTTACTATTTCAATATTAAATACAAAAACACAATCAACAAAAAATACAATCACAGGTATCACAAGGTGTTGGTTGTTTGGTTGTTTGGTAGAGATAGGGTCTTGCACTGTCACCCAGGCTGGAGTGCAGTGGCACAATCATAGCTCACTGTGGGCTCAAACTGCTGGGCTCAAGCGATTGTCTCGCCTCAGCCTCCCAAGTAGCTAGGACTAATGCCTAGTCACAAGGTGAGTGTATGCCCAGCTAATCTTTGCATTTTTTTGCAGAGACAAGTCTCTACAAAATTGAGCACCCCAAGGCATGGCCAAAATAATTTGGGTGAGGAACATTGTCAAAGAGAAATCACTATCAGCCTACCATGGCTCTATGAAGCTCTCAACAATCCTCTTCTGGGGAAGTTCTGTCTTTCTATTTGCATCTAGATCATACAAAAATGATTTCAACTCATTTAGAAATAGATTTTTAAAACAAAAAAAGAAAAAATAAAGTTGGGTACCTACCTCACAACATATTTCAAAATAAATTCTAGATCGATCAAAGATCTTCATATACAAAATAGGCCAGGTATGGTGGCTCACACCTGTAATCCCACCGCTTTAGGAGGCCGAGCTGGGCGGATCACCTGAGGTCAGGAGTTCGAGACCAGCCTGGCCAACATGGTGAAACCCCATCTCTACTAAAAATACAAAAATTAGCCAGGCATGGTAGCATGCGGCTGTAATCCCAGCTACTCAGGAGGCTGAGGCACGAGAATTGCTTGAACCCGGGAGGCAGAGGTTGCAGTGAGCTGAGATCACCCCACTACACTCCATCCTGGGTGACAGAGTGAGACTCTGAAAAAAAGAAGGAAGGAAGAAGGAAGGAAGGAAGGGAGGGAGGGAGGGAAGGAGGGAAGGGGAAGAAACTGACTATACAAAATAAAATTCTAAGAAAGAAAGAAAGAAACAAAGAGAGAGAAAGAGAGATCTGAATATACAAAATAAAATTCTAAAAATACCAGAAGAAAATGTAAACATGGATGATAGATGTAAAATGAGAAGTCTCTGTATACTAAAAAAAAAAAAAAAAAAAATCCTAAACAAAGCTAAAAAGCACAAACTGAGAAAATATGATAGGCAAAAAATGATCTATAACATATAGAGATATACTAATTAATAAGAAAAAGATAGCCCAGTTGAAAACAGGCCCAAGGGTATACAAGGGCCAGTCACAAATAAATAAGAGAGGTCAAAAATCAAATGAAAAGATATTCAACCGCAGTAATTATCAGGGGATATAAGTTAAATCAAAACAAGATATAATTTTATCAAATTGGCAAACTTTAAAAATAGATGGTACCCAATTTGAGCCAAGGTGTGGGAAATAACCAATTTCATATTCTGTAGTGGGCGTGTTTGCTGATAGCAATATTAGGAACCAACCCTACAGAAGAGATTCAGTATATGTGCTTGTTCACTAAAGCAAAGTTTCTGACAGTGAGAAATGAAAGACAATTATAAATATCCATTAATAGGGGAATGATAAAATGAATCAGGAGCAAGCCTGGGGGATGTATGTGTGTTTGCAAGGGAAATAAATGGTCTGGAAAGAAGGAAAGGAAAGACTCCAAACTTAACTAGAGATGCCCTTGAGGAAGGCAGCAGGATTGCATAGAGTGGGAAGTGAGGACTTTTACTTTTTATTCTATATTCTCTTTTATTGTTTAAATTTACTACAGTGAACATGCATTTTGTAACTAGAAAAGAGGAAAAAGAAAAAGTGAAATTAAAATTTAAAATCTTATCAAAATTTAAATGTGAAAGCATTAGTCAAATTAAAAATATGAAACCGTAGCAAAGCTGTCATAAGACAAGCACTCTCTGACACTACATCTTTTCTGGAGAGCAATCTGATAGGATGGCTTATGTCAATAACCTTAAAGATGTTCCTAATACCTGGTAATATGAGTTAGCTTTGGGGAGAAGAAATGGTGGCTGGAGGACTTACTGGGAGGGGAAGTGGGGCAACGGACAGAAACCTCACTATGTACCCTTTTGTACCTTTTGAATTTCATACCATGAGAACATACTTCATGTTAAAACACTTGATGAAAAATTTATAAACAGTTCCTATCCCCCAATCCAGCAGTTTCTCCTTCTACAATTTATCCTAGGAGTAAATCATAAATCTGAGCTAAGGCTTATCCACGAGGATATTCTCCATGCCATAATTTATAATAGTTGAGAACTGTTAACAATTCAAAATCCAACATGAGCAGATTGATTAAATAAACTGTGATGCATATATGAAGTGGAAAACATAGTCATTACGATAATTTTTTAAGAAAAAAATTGTAATTGTTTTAGAAAGATGGCCAAAAATAAATTGAGAGGAACAAATTGAAAATTATGTGTGTGTGTGTGTGTATATATATACATATATATATATATATTTAGATAGGCCAGCAGAAGGAGTGATGAATACCTAGATACATAATCTGAAAGGATCCACACCACAAAGTTAACAGCATTTTGTGTCTTAGTAGTCGTGTTGTTAATGTTATTAATATTAGACAAAAACTGAGAAATTGCCCTCATAAGGCAATGTCTGTCAGACGGAAGATTTTAAAAAGTAATACAACTGAACTTAGTAAGAAATGAAAAATTAAAAGTTAAGAAGACTCTCAGGACAAAATGAGTAAAGTAAAAGCTCTAAGATAATTAAACTCAGAGTTTTTCTTTAAGTGGCAAAAGTATTCAAGAAGAAACATAATAAATAAACTAGCACAACCAAGAGTTAAATATTCAAAAGACAGAAAATAAAAGTGGATAATTCTAAAGAAAAGCAATTTGAATGATAAAGTTACCAAACTAATATAAAAACTCAAGTATTTTAAAGACAAAATATTAAACATAGGCCAGGCATAGTGGCTCATGCCTGTAATCCCAACACTTTGGGAGGCTGAGGCGGCCCTTGAGGTCAGGAGTTTGAGACCAGCCTGGACAACATGGTGAAACCTCGTCCCTACTAAAATAGAAAAATTAGCTGGGCATGGTGGTGTGCGCCTGCAATCCCAGCTACTCAGGAGGCTGAGGCAGGAGAACTGCTTGAACCCAGGAGACGGAGGTTGAAGTGAGCCAAGGTCACGCCACTGCACTCCAGTCTGGGCAACAAAGCGAGACTGTGTCTTAAAATAAAATAAAATAAAATAAACATAAATCTCCAACATGATTCTAAAGAGGAGAAATCTCTATAGAAAACCATTCAAGGAACTTAATGAGCAAGAAAGGTACCACAGGTGCGACTGGGAATACAAAAAAAATTCCCTAACTCCAGGGGCCCAGTGCAAAATAAAAATGTGGGGGCCCTGGTTAAAGAATTACTAAGAATTTCAAAATGCCACCAGTGGAGCATTAAATCAAGTGGGGCCCTGTGTGGCTGCATAGGTTGCATGCACATGAAGGGATCTGTCCGGGGATCTTTCTGGGCTAGAACAACTGTGGAAGTGTGGAAACCAGGAAAGCTCAGCTCTGGTTGGATGGGAAGGAAAGGGGCCAAGATCTGAAATGCTAGCCCCACCTGGCTGCCCCTGCTGACCAGTTTTCCGTCTTGAAAACGTGCACGTGTCCTAACGGCAGTTGGACAGGCCTGATGATGGTAAGTGTGGCAGCTAACATTTACTGAATGTTAGTATGCCAGATATGAACTGCTTTGCATGGATAATGCTTTAAAATCATTACAATAACCCTATCTTTAAAAAAATCCTCAAATCCTACAATAACCCTCATAGCCATATAAAGAAAGTACTATAATTGAACTAGTTTTAAAGATGAAATAGAAGCTCAAAGAGATTAAGCGACCTGCCCGAAGTCACATGGCTGGTGAGTATGGAGCCTGCTCTCTGTGCATGCTGTGTCCATGATCTTAACTGCTATTCTGATCTCCCAGGTCCACAACACATCAACCCCTACTGTACTCATGGCGTTGAGCACCCAAAAGTTCAGGTAAAAAGACTGAATTCCCTGGTTGGGTATAATCTCTTAATGTCCTCTTGGCTTCTAACACATGCACCTAAGGATCCCTGTCTGGCCCCCAGCATCTGCAAGTCAATCAGGCCATCACTGGGTTCCAGTAGCAAATTGGGCATCTCCGGAGATCACAAATGCTGAGATGTGGACGCCTTCACTAGGATGCATCACATTCTCAGCCATGACCTGGCCCTACTCCCACCATCTGGTCATCAGGAATGGATTCCAGTTTCTGGGCTATCCCCATGTTCTGGTCTCTAGAACTTTTCATCCTCAGGAGTACCACAGACTCTCCCAGGAAGATACCCAGCTATCCTCCCTATCTAGCTTCAGAACTGCAAATCTCAGGGTACTGGAAAGAGTCCCCCCATGGTCTGAAGCATGTCTATATGCTCTCCTGGGGCTCTATCTCTGGCCCTTTTGTTCTGTGCTTTGTGAAATGAGAATAATAACAGCAAAAATATATAACAGTGTGTGTGCCAGACAATGTTCCTAGCACTTAAGAGGATACATTATCACATTTAATCTTCACAACGATCTCGTAAGGGAAGTTCTAGCCTTAACCCAGTTTTCGAAGTGAGCAAACTTAGAGGGAGGAGTGACTTGCCCAAAGTCACAGTGTGAGTGAAGTGGGTGATGCAGCTGTGATACGATTAAAGCCCCCGACTTTCCATCTCACTATCTCCTTGTGTGCCCTCCCTGCTCTTGCTGGATAAAATATCACAAGGAAGAGCCTTCTCCTCACTGCCTGGCTCCCTCACCCACCTTCCCTTCAAAGGCCTCTAGGGCCACTCAAAGGCCCCTTCAAAGTGAGCCCACAGTCCCCTCTGCTGGCAGCTGCCTCTCACCACACCTCCTATCTCTGACCTAGCATGGCCTTTATTAGTTGAGAGGTGTTTGGCTGGGAGCCATAGAAACTAGCTCGGGCTAACTTAAGGGAAAAAATGGCGAGAGGTTGGAGAGGGAGAGCTGGCATGACATGTTAGAAGGTTCATGGGGGTATCTCAGGGGCTCCCAGAGAGGGTTGAACGGCCAAGAAATTGTCACAGAATGACAGGCCTAGAGCATCCCACAACAAGAGATCACAGAGCTTTCTTCCTAGAACACTGCCCAGAGCACGTGATTCCACTGTGATGATAATGAGATTTCTTTGCTTCTCCATTCAAAATTCCACACTCCCAGGAGACAACATCTGATTGGCCCAGCTTGAGCCAGGCGTTTTCGGCAAGTACAGACCGAGGCTGCAGGTGTGTGTGTGTGTGTGTGTGTGGGTGTGGGTGTGTGGGTGTGTGTGCGCGTAGGTGGCCAAAGAATGGGGCAAGCACTGATCTGAGTAGCCGAGCATCCCAGGGCCAGGATGAAGGAGGGGGTTCTGTGCCAGGGACTGGCGATGGCAGACAGCAGGAGGTCAGTAAGGAAGTCAGCACCTGGATCAAAAGTGCCGATTCTTGGCCGGGCGTGGTGGCTCACGCCTGTAATCCCAGCATTTTGGGAGGCCGAGGCGGATCACGAGGTCAGGAGATCCAGACCATTCTGGCTAACACGGTGAAACCTCGTCTCTACTAAACAAAATACAAAAAAAAAGAAACAAAAAAAAAAAACAAAAAAACTTTTGCCGGGCGTGGTGGCGGGCACCTGTAGTCCCAGCTACTCGGGAGGCTGAGGCAGGAGAATGGCGTGAACCCGGGAGGTGGAGCTTGCAGTAAGCGGAGATCGCGCCACTGCACTTCAGCCTGGGGGACAGAGCGAGACTCCGTCTCAAAAAAAAAAAAAAAGAAAAAAGAAAGAGTGCCTATTCTTGTCGCTCTCCCACCCCTCCCCACTGTTAGTCCAAACCGCACCATTTTGCAAGCCCCCCCCCCCCCCGGCCATTTCGCAGACCTTGGTCGAAGTGAAACATTCCGTGGGGTACGGGCTATGAGAAACAGCCTGCCTCTTATCATATTCTGCTGGAAGAAAGTGCAAGGAACACCACATTCCGCCAGAACAAGAGCCAAAACCGCCTCAGCGTGGGAACACGTAATCAACATCTTCCCGGGCAGCAAGTCATACTGTCCAGACCCCTCCCGCCCATGCTTATAATTACCCCAGCCTGTAAGCAGCGGTGGGCTCTGGCATTAAGCCGATCCCCGACCGCCACAGGTTTTTGCAATATACCCGTGTTGCTGTAAAGCCACCCTCTCTATGTGTGTGTTTTTCTTTAACCCTCGCCTTCCCTTTAAAAAACCTAACACTCACCCTAATCCAGAGCCCACAATTTCAATCACTTTTAGTTTACTGAAATTCCTCCAAATTAGTAAAATTTCAATTTCACCTTTGACCAAAAGCTCCCTCCCAGCCCCTATTCCACCAAGGGCAGACAACGCTCTGGTGGCTATGGGCAGGGAGGGAGCCTTTCCACACCTACCCCCTTCCTTGTGATTGCTTTGGGTTTTAGGAGGAGGAAGAAAGGAAGAAAAGGATTTGTCATGTGACTGCCCATGGTGAGCTGGGGCAGGTCATTTTCTGTGGGCCATAATGTCTATTCCCCTGCGTGAATAACCACACATCAGCTGCTTTCATACCCAAGAGCAGGGGTGATGTTTTTAAATACTTAATAGCCAGAATGGCACAGGCACCAACCCAGGAGAACAGTCACCTGCCAATCCCTGAGCAGGGTCCTGAAAGCTCCCTGCTGTGCCAGGTCAGAGGTAGGGGACAGCAGGGACTCCATTAGGTATTTCAAAAGTCCTGGGTGCTCTAGGGGTGGGGGCAGAGTGGCTGGGGTGGCAGGAGGCACTTGGGGAAGTGGCTATTTGCAAGCTGTTATGGAAATGTTTCAATATTTTAACAATTGGTATGGCGGTTGAATTTTAGCCTTGCCGTCACGAATCCAATTCACTGTCTATACACTCAAGAGCTGGCAGTGAGGTTTCTATAGGCCCTGCTGGTGAGATACTCAGTCCTAAGCCATTCTTTTAGGTATCGATGGTCCCTTGAAACATAACTACATTTTTCTGTAGATCTCTAGCGGGCAGTATGCCATGTTCCTCTGCAGGAGTTGTAATAAACATTCAGCTCCCAATTTCGTCTGGCCTCTTCACCTCCAGTTTCAGGGTCTATAGCTGTGCTGTCCAATCTAATAACCACAACCTACACGGATTATTTAAATTAAAATTAATTTAAAAATTAAACCTAGGCTGGACACTGTGGCTCACACCTGTAATCCCAGCACTTTGGGAGGCCGAGATGGGCAGATCATGAGGTCAGGAGATCAGAACCATCCTGACTAACATGGTAAAACCCTGTCTCTACTGAAATACAAAAAATTTAGCCAGGCATGGTGGCACGCACCTGTAGTCCCAGCTACTCGGGAGGTTGAGGCAGGGGAATTGCTTGAACCCAGGAAGTGGAGGTTGCAGTAGCCGAGATTGTGCCACTGCACTCCAGCCTGGGCGACACTGCACTCCAACCTGGGCGTCTCAAAATAAAATAAAATAAACTTAGTTTCTCATTTGCATTAGTTACATTTCAAATGCTCGATAGCCCCATGTGACTAGTAACTACCATACTGGATAGGTTGGGTACCGAATACTTCCATCATTGCAAAAAATTCCACCGGTCAGCACCGGGTTATAGGATCTACCTTCCATAACTCTCAGGAACTGACCACTTAAGGGCACAGTCCTTACCCTCTCCAACTGGCATTGCCACCACATCTTCTCTCCTCAATGCTCTTCCCACCCCATCCCACTCTTGCCATTGCAGTACGGAGGCAGACTGATGCATCATATGGGTCAGCTGAGATACAACCTGGAAAAAAAGAGACTTCCCTTCCTGATAATACTCCAAAACTTCATGAGCTAATTCTTAGGAGTCCTCCTCCCAGAGATTTGGGGAAGGGAACTATTTGAATACACCCACAAGAAATGAGAGGAGACTACAGTCTGTCTCCCTTTACAATCATTATACCCCTGTCTCAGCCCTCTATAGAAATCTAGGGGTGGTGTAGAGAGATTGTTGGGCTGGTTCTGAAGTTGGGCATCTCTCCACAAACACTGCAAGAAGGTGACTGAAACTACAGTCTTCAGCAATCTGAATTTACAGTACCAGTCACTTGTCTGTTTGCTCTCAATGCCATTCTCATCCTATTATGCTTCCCTCTGTATAGCAAGGGGCTAGAAGCCTGCAAACTACATTTCTCAGATTCTTTATCAACTGACTTCCCATTAGGTTCTGCCAGTGAGTGACTCTTATGGGAGTTTGGAAAGAAGAAGGAAGAAGCCTGTTCTTCTTTCTCCAACAGTGGAAGGAGCAGCAGCAAAAACAATGGGGTGGAGGCAGACTTCTAGCCCTCTTCCAGTGGCAGTGGTGGCAGGCACCCCAGCTGCCTTGGCAGCATGGATCTTATGACCCCTAGCTCTGACAATGACAGACACAGCATCAGGTGACTTCAGACTTCAGCACTGCAGCATCAGTGAGAGTGTGAGCTCCTGGCTTCCTGCAGGGCAGTAGTAGTGTTGGTTCTAGTGGTGGTGGCAGTGGGTACTCCAATGGAGTTAGCAGCAGTGCAATAAACACAGGCTCCAGAGAGCATCACTTTCCCTTTTGTCCCTCCTGCAATTAGAAATCTAGGCAACCTCACTATCTGCATTTTGCTCCTCCGGCCCTTGTAACACTTTTAGTGGCTTCCTGCAACTAGAAATCTCTGGGCAACCATGCCATCTGCATTTTGCTCCTCCAGCCTTTCTAACACTTTTGTATTGAATCTCTTATTTTAAATTCCCTCTCCAATCTAACAGAATAGTTTTTGTTTTCCCTGGAATGTAAGAAGTGACGTGTGCCACTTCTAGAGCAAAGCCTTCAGAAGCAGATGTGCCTCCTCCCCTCTCTCTCTTTCCCTTTTCACTGATTGGAGGCCCTAAGGGATGGTAGCATCACAAGGTAGAAGGAGCCTAGGTCCCCCAAATCCCCACAAAGAAGAGAACCCATCAACCTGACACTGACCCCAGACTGTGTATAAACAAAAAAATAAAATTCTATCACATTTGAGTCATTGTATGTTTGGATCTATTTGTTACAACAGCTTAGTCTTTGTCCCAACTAATATAGCACAGTAACAACCATGATTTATATGTTCATCTGTGTATCATTCTTACTCGTGCCATGGAACTCCGCTAAGCACTTTATCCTCATGAGTCCTCACACAACAAATAGTTCCCATTATTATTCCCCTTTGCAGACTAGGTAACTGAAATGCAGACAGAACTTGTCCAAGATCTGTCTGACTTGAAAGCCTATGCACTTGGAGATATATGTATATAGTTTTCTGCTTGCTGCCTCTCTCTACCCTAATCTACCCTGCTCTGTGCCCCAGAGGCCTGCATATGAACTGCACTACTACACTAAATAGGCTTCTTTGCCCTCTGCCTTCCTGTTGGTTTTGGCCAATGGGAGACATAGTATGAGAACAGCACAAGGGAATTGAAGGAGGTCAAGGTATTTTTTCCATCCACCCTCAATCTCTGTATAGCAGGCCATGTGTTGGCAACGGCTGTGTTACTTTACCAAAGGCCACGGCTCTCACTAAAAAGCTATCTCCTATAATAACAGCTCTGCCCCCTCCCATTGCCCATTAAGGCTTGGGGGTGGTACTGGATCTCCACTGTTGCTAGCTTCATGGTGCTTGGCAAGACCTCACTGATTTCTCTCAACCATACTGTACCATACTTATGTAAATAGTTCCCTCATTGACCTATCTTTAATTATCCCTTTGAGTGCCACTTGTTTGATAGTACAGCTTGTATGTGTTCTTATAAACTCTAGGCACCTCTATTGTTTTTCTTCACCAAGCATCCATTCACCCCTTTCTTGGAAGGAACACCTTCCTTCCCTAGTGTGGTTGTGCGGGCATACGCTTTGGGAGGACTTGACTTGACTTTCCAGTTCTGGGTGTAGGAAAATGACTTAGGCCTGACCAATCTGAGTACTGCATATCCCTGTCTTCAGCGATTGACCCTGAAATTAGCATGGACTCCAAATCAGGCCAGTGAGAACCAGCCCAGGACTTTGGCTGCAGGGGGGAAAGAGAAGCTCTCTTCTTTTCTGTAGGACTCCAACCTGAGAGTATGTTGGCCTGGAGATGCCCGCAGATATCTTGTCTTTATGTGGATCTCGAGAATTAAGCCAACACTCAAGAGAGCAGAGCTGAGCCCTGGAAAGAGGTCAGATATTAATTATGTTGTTTAAGCCCTAGAATCCAGCCGGCTTTAAAGTCCAATCTATTTCTGTTGTTTTTTTCTTTTTTCTTTTTTTTTTTTGAGACGGAGTCTCGCTCTGTTGCCCAGGCTGGAGTGCAGAGGCCGGATCTCAGCTCACTGCAAGCTCCGCCTCCCGGGTTTACGCCATTCTCCTGCCTCAGCCTCCCGAGTAGCTGGGACTACAAGCGCCCACCACCTCGCCCGGCTAGATTTTTGTATTTTTTTTGTAGAGACGGGGTTTCACCGTGTTAGCCAGGATGGTCTCGATCTCCTGACCTTGTGATCCGCCCGTCTCGGCCTCCCAAAGTGCTGGGATTACAGGCTTGAGCCACCGCGCCCGGCCCTTTTTTTTTTTTCTTTACTTAAGCCATTACATTCTCTTTTTGCTTAACCTATCATAGGGTGGATTTTCTGTACCTTGCAACAAGTCATAACTGACAAAGAAATATATCAAATTAATGTGTGTTCCTTGCAATCAAACATAAATCACCTCTAGATAATCTAAGTTTAAAACATAAATCTGGGGAAGAGATGTGGGATGGCTTACTGACTCGAAGGAAAAGCAGAAAAAGCAGATCTTGGAAAGGAAATGTAGCAGAGTTGCCCCTGGGGATTCAGATAGCAGGAATGAATAGACAGGGTCATCAGGGCACTGCTCTGGAATAAAGCAGTGCTAACCATCTATATCCTTGAGTCACTTTACTCAAGATTCAGATTTGCTTGGGAGGAAGGGAGAGAGAGAGAGAGAGAGAGAGAGAGAGAGAGAGAAAGCAAGACACCTGGGCTGATAGTTTCCACCACAACTGTACATAATAGGGCACTATTACTGTACACTGTAATTCCTCAAAGTAAAATCTGTGCTAAGTACTTTGCATATATTAACTCATTTAAATCCTCAGAGTAGCCCTATAAAATAAATACTATTTTTGTTTGTTTGTTTTTGAGATGGAGTCTCACTCTGTCACGCAGTCTGGAGTGCAGTGGTGCCATCTCAGCTCACTGCAACCTCCGGCTCCCAGGTTCAAGTGGGTTCTCCTGCCTCAGCTTCCCAAGTAGCTGGGATTACAGGTGTGCACCACCAGGCCCTGCTAATTTATTTATTTTGTTATTTTTGTTTGTTTGTTTGTTTTTTTGAGATGAAGCCTGGCTAAAGTTTTTGTATTTTTAGTAGAGACAGGGTTTCACCATACTGGCCAGGCTGGTCTTGAACTCCTGACTTCAAGTGATCCTCCCGCCTTGGCCTCCCAAAGTGCTAGTATTACAGGTGCGAGCCACTGCTCCCGGCCTGGTATGTTTTTAGTAGAGACAGGGTTTCACCATGTTGGCCAGGCTGATCTCAAACTCCTGACCTCAGGTGATCCACCTGCCTTGGCTTCCCAAAGTGCTGGGATTACAGGTGTGAACCACCGCTCCTGGCCAATACTATTGTTATTATCCCTATTTTACAGATAAAGAGACAGACACACAGAGAGGTAATGCAATGTGCCTGCAGTCACACAGCTAGTAAGTGACAACTGTGGGATGCAAACCCAGGCACCTGGCTGTAAGTCTGTGCACTTAACCCATTATACATATGGCTTCTCCAATAGAAGAAGAGGGAACAGATTCAGGACAGGCAAAACCACAAGGTCCCCTGGAGTTATCATGCAAGGAGTTATAGGGAACTTCCACTCTTTGTGTAGTTGTCGTCTTCTTTCTTCTTTCTTCCTTCTTCCTTCTTCTTTTCTTTCTCTTTTCTTCTTCTTTTCCTTCTCCTTCTCCTACCAGATAATAGAGAGATTTCTTATTTTGGAAATTAAAAAAAAAAATTCCTGCTTAGCCAATAGTGTAAAAGGAAGGAACCCAACTCTGGTGATCTCACTCTCTCCCAGCCACAAAGAAGACAGTGAACTATCTAAGACCTAGGGGAATTCCAGCTGTCATGAAGCTGCACTAGCCAAGGCAGAGAAAACCCAGGGAATCACTAAGGCACTATCCATCATAAAGGCACTGTTCAGGACCAAGGAGGAGAGGAATGCTAGCACTTAAATGAAACAAATTGAAGTGGCCACTGTCTGCAGACCTCTGTCCTCACCCAAACCCTGCTGGGCTCACTTCCCTCCGTGCCCCTTTGTGGGGCCTCCTGCACAGCCAACCTGTCCTTCGGTGCAGCTTGATCTTGCCTCTTCATTCTGCAGAGCCTGCTCCTTCACCAACGTGGAACAGGTGTTTGCCAAGACTCCAAGCCTGAGAACAGTAAGGCCATGACAAAGCCCCAAAACTTAAACCACATTCTTCTGGCTCATAATAGTGGAAATCCCAACTCAATTCTGGATGCTACCACTTCTCAGGAACACAAGTCAGCCAGTGGTTAGGAGTGTGGGCTCTGAAGTCAGACCCAGGTTGGAATCCTAGCTCTTTGACTAATGAGCTGTGTTACAATGGACAAGTTGTCTAACCTTTCTGAGGCTCCATCCTCTGCCATGAAATAAAGTAATGAAACAAGGGCTGAAATTCAGTCCCTACGCACTGGTACAGCTAAACTGGTTGTTAAAACATTAAAGTACTTCCAAATTGATTGGTAAACAGCCATAGCCTTTGACTCCTCGCTATGCTCGCTTCTCCCTGCCTGCCTTACTGATCCAATAACCTAAGTGTTAGCTCTTGGCAGAACAGAGAGCTACTAAGACCTTGATCTAGCACTAAGGCCAGTATCCATTCTGATTGATAATGCTCATGCCTGAATGGAGTGTTAGATATTTTTAATATCATCCCTGGAAGTGGTCATCTTCTGGATTAAGCAAGATGATGCAGATAAAGGACTTGGCAGAGAGTCTGGTACACAGTGAAGCAACTCAATGTCAGCTGTTATTGCTTTAAACATCAAACTGAAGGGGACAGAGGCAGAGTCCAATATCAGGGCTTCAAAGTTGAGTATGATGAACAGGTGAAGCTGGGTTATGACTGGCAGTTTCAGGAACAGTCACATGGTCTCAGGATGATTCATGGGTGAGGCAGCGTGGGTAGTCATGCCTGGTGGATAGGATGGCCAGGAGAAACCATACTCTGGCCCCCTCGCAGTTCAGAAGAGCTGCTCTTTTCTTTTCTTTTCCTTTTCTTTTCTTTTCTTTTCTTTTCCTTTCCTTTTCTTTTCTTTTTTCTTTTTCTTTTCTTTTTTTTCTTTCTTTTTTTTTTTTTTTTTTGATGTATCACTCTGTCGCCCAGGCTGGAATGCAGTGGTGTGATCTCAGCTCACCGCAACCTCTGCTTCCTGGGTTCAAGCGATTCTCCCGCATCAGCCTCCTGAGTAGCTGAGATTACAGGCATGGGCCATGATACCCAACTAATTCTTTTTGTATTTTTAGTGGAGGCAGGGTTTTGCCATGTTGGCCAGGCTGGTCTTGAACTCCTGACCTCAAGTGATCCACCCGCCTCATCCTCCCAAAGTGCTGGGATTACAGGCTTGAGCCACCATGCCCAGCCCAGGAGGCCTTCTTGTTTTCACTACTTCCAGTTTACTGTACTGCTGGGATCCCACGTCTTGTTCACCTGAGACAGAGGGGTTGCTCCCAGGAGGCTGGATTTTGCCTTTGTAATACCTTGGGGAATCAGAAACAAATATTCCAATCTAAGCTCCTTACCCTTAAGGACTTGAAGGACCATAAGGAGAGGCAGTATTGTGTACTGATTAGGAGTGTGGGCTCTGAGGCTAGACTGCTGGGGTTCAAATCCCAGCGCTGGAGCTCTCTTTACTAGCAATGTGAACTTGGGTCAGTCACTTAACTGCTCTGTGCCTCGATTTCCTCATGTGTTAAGTGGGAGTAATAACAGAGCCTGCCTCACAGAGCTCTTATGGGGAATAAATTGGGTAATACATATAATATGCTAGAACAGCACCTGGCACAAAGTAAGCTCTCAATACACATTAGCTATTGTTAAAGGGCTTAGGACTCTTAAGTGGAGCAGTCAGATTCATGTCCACATACTTCTGTCCAAGGGACAGTCTTTCTTCACCCCCTAGTTGAAAATTTCCCCCTGCTCCTGTGGACCTCCTGTGCCAGCTCCCACATTTCACAAACTGGGAGGCCCAGAATGAGAAGGGTTTTGCCCATGGTCATAAATGGAATCATCGGCAAAAATGAGACTCAATGTTAGCAGTGTGAACTTGGGTCAGTCAGTGTTAGGGTTTCAGATACCACTTCTAGTAAACCGTGCTGCCTCTCCCCACTTCTTCACACCTTGGATTATGGTTAACTGTGAGCAAGGGGGTTCTTGCTCATCTCTGGGTCCCCAAGACCCAGAGCTGAGAAGGTATCAGGGAAGTGAAAGATTTAGAACTTCAAACACCTGTCTTTCAGAAGTCACCAACCCATAGTGCCAAGGATGCCCCTCCTCCTTCAGCTGCAGGTTCTTTGGAGCCCTCAGCCCCCTGCTAAGGCCTCAGAGAGAAGGCATAGCCGGCAGCCGCGAGAATGGTAGAGCAAAACCGTTTCAAGGGGCAACGAGACAGTTCCTAAAGAAAAGGGACGTCCACGGGTTCCTCCCCCAGCGAACCTGGCCCAGGCGTTTCTGGGACCAGCTCCAGAAGCCTCGCCCCCGCTCGCGGCAGGTCTGACCCCATCCCCCATCGTCCCGCCCCGCCCACCTCTACCTTCGCCGCGCGGACAGAAGCCCCGCCTCTCACCGCTGCTCTTCAGCGTCCGCGCTCGCATTAGGCCAATCCCCAGCCGCCTGCCCCGACTTTTGACAGATCCTTAGAAGTCCCTTCCCCGCACGTGGCCCAGCCCGGGGATATCTGCTCCCCTTTTGCCCCCAGTTTGGCTTAAAAGGGTTCCTTCCAACCGCCTTGTGTCAGGAGCTCTCAGACGCCAGTGCAGCCCAGGCGGCCGGGCCGGGCTTTGGGGAGACCCCCGAGTGCGGGGAGGAGGTGTTGCCGGGGCCCTGAAAGCTTCCAGACCCGCTCAGTGTAAACCGCCTCGGGTTTGTGTCAACATCCGAGGCCGGAGACTGGCGGCGGCTGGGGACCGGCTCTGTCTACGGGACGGGAAGACGGGAGGGTGGGGAATGGAGGATCCATGGGTAGGCATAGGGGTCCTTCTGGGGGAGAACGCGAGAGGCCTCTTTGGGGTCCGTGAGAAAGGAGGAGGGCCCGTCTGGGGAGGGACCGGAATGAAGGGCTGGAGGGGTGGCTGGAGGGAACCCACGACTAGCGCGGGGCTAGGTAGAGTCTGGAGACTTCGCCACCCATACCGAGCTCTTCGCGCGCACCCAGCACCCTCTTCTCTGCCCCACGGCGTGAAGGGAGTGGGTGCGTGGGGAGGGGGGACACAGTGGCGTGGACTGCTGACCACCCGCCTCCTCCCTCTCCCACCCAGCTCCTCCGCAGCTCCTCATTGCCCCCCTCCAATTTCCGCTGGGATATGGAGGGGGGGTCTCATCTTGTGATTCATCCCCTCTTCCGCCCCCACCCATGCTGGGGCCCAGGAAAGGAAGCTTAGAGATTCGGCTGTGGTTCTCCCGTTTCCATAGCAACGGTGAGGTTGTTTTTGAGAATCCACTTCCATCGTCGACCCTTTTCACCCCAGACCTGTAAGCCGGGGGCTGAGCCTCAGGGCAGGGGGTGCAGATGGGGGTGCAGCCCTCCCGCTTCCCGGCGACTCCGGGAAGGTCAGCGCGGGCAGGCGGGGCGCGCTCCTGCGGCCGGGCCTCGCTGGCCACCCGGTCCCCACCTGAAACCCCGCCTGCCACTCCGCTCCAGAGGAGCCAATAGCCGTGCAACCTGCCCGGGATGGGGCGGGGCTTATGCAAAACGTGTCGCCTTCGGGAGGCACATAGTGATACAAGATCTGGGAGGCGGCTCCGGCGCGGACCTCGGAGAGCACAGCTGCCGGCCCGGGAGCCAGTCTCGGTCCCCGCGGCCCGCCGAGGCTCGGAGCCATCCAGCGACCCGGCGAGCGGCCTCAGGTAATGCGAGTGGGACCGGATCCTCAAGGCAACAACCCCACCCGGCGGAGGCCCTGGCCCCCTCCCCCTCCACTCTCCCTTCCCATCCTCATGTCCTGCCCTGATTCAACTCCCCGACCTGTGGTTCCGCCTTAGGCGGCAGCAACTGAAGAACCCACCCCTGGGCAGGAGACCGCCCACCTCAGTCCAGGCCCATGGGTGCAGAGGAGGAGGCAGAGCTGCCTCCTTATCCCCAGCTCAGGTGAGAACAACCATTGCTCTGGCCCCCAACATACACGCGTGCACACACACACGCACACAGATGCACACACATACATCTGGGGGTGTGGTGGCGCTGGTGCTAGCTCCAGGCGCTGGTCACCCTCCCTTCTGTTTGGATATGGGTTGTCTGTCCAGCCCCATGGCAAACTCCCACCTCCACAGATAGCCCCTAGCCACTTTTCATCAGGGAGCCCCTGCCCCCAAAGACAGCCTCCCCCTCCACAGAGCACTGCCTTCTCCTTGTCCCCAGACACTGTCCCCACTTACCACCCCTCAAGCTGACAGAGACCACAGCATACCTGAGGGAGGGACAATGCTCCTTCCCCAGTTTTTCTCCTCACAGACAGTCTCGACAGCCCTCCTCAGTGGCCCCCAGTGCAAGGCAGAGGCCCCATATTTGGCAACTCTCATGCTGGCGGGAGGATGAACCAAGGACACCACGCCCAGCAGACCACCCATGCCCTGTCAGTCCAGTTGCTGCCAAGGCCCCAACCTCCATACCTCCTCCCTCCCCGCTCACAGCCAGGCACCAAGTCCTCTCATTCTGCCTGTCAAATATCTCTCTAATTTGTATGACTATTTGCTCCCTCTCTCCATCTTCCTGCTGCTCCGTGGGGACCCTGCCAAAGTGCCATGTGGGCTGTGTTGCTCCTGGCCCTAAAGTGGACTGTACCTGGAGGGCAGATGAGCTGGGTTCAAATCTTGCACAGCCAAAGTTTGACTTTGGCCAAGTCACTTCCCTCTCTGATCCTTCATGAAAATGGGGAGGGGTATAAGAGAGAGGGTAGACTGGGTGAGATGAACTTGAACAGCCTTCTGGTACTAAGACACCCTGGTTCTATGGCTGATTATGGAAAAACAGAACCCTGAACCAAGAGGACATTAAAGAGAGGAGGCCTGAGGGGGGCGGGGTTGGTTTAGAACTCACTGAAGGCACATTCTTTCTTACCTAAGCCTAGGTACAGGCTACCTCCTCCTACACACTCTCTAGGCCCCTTCTATTAGGAGTCCCTCCTAGACCACTAGCCCATCCTGACATGGACAGCTCCAAATTGAAGGTGACCATCAGGGCTTACTCTTTGTTTGTCATCCCCTGCCTCTCATTAAGAAGGAGAGGGAAAAGACCTGGTTGCTGCTGCTATTGCTGCTGCTTGGGGAAGAGCAAAGGGAGGAGAGGAAAGAGAAAATCTCCTGACCAGGGAGCTACTGTCACTATGGCAACCGCCTCAGCACCGGCTCCTCTGAAGCTGGGTGAGGGTGTGGGATTATTGCTTCCTTCAGTCCCTCCCATTCAAAGCCTCAGCCACCTCTCCATTCAAGCCCCACAGCCCTTAGCCCTCTTGAAGAACCCTCTGGGCATGCTGGGGCAGTGGTTTTGTGTATGGGGCAGTCTCAGCTCCTTCACAGCTGGAGGATAGCCCTCAAGAGGTAAGCAGAGAGCCTGCCCAGGTTCAGCAGGGCCACAGCTCCAGCAGAGCATTGTCCCCAGCTGGGTTCTGGCCTTCACTTTGCTGCTGATGGGCTATAGTTAACCTTGGGTGAACCCTTCCTTTCCCTAGGTCTGGGTTCCATTGTCTCTGAAGTGGGTGTGAGAGCAGAAGAACGCAGATAAACAAAACAGCCTGACATAGATCCAGGGAGGAAGAAGGGGGTTCTGCTCCTCTTATGTAATCCACCAAGAGACATTCATTGAACATCACTGTGTCCTAGGCATTGCCACTATGTCTCCGCAGGGCAGTTCTGTGTAGGCACAGAAGGCAGGGTGGGAACCAGGGTAGGGGAGCTATAAGAGAGAAAACCCCCTGCTCTTATGGGTCCCAGACCCAGTGAGGACTAAGCACTCACTGAGAGAAGTGAGTGCATAGGGAAAAGCACTTTTATTTCCCCCATGGGAAAAATAAACTTTTCTCACCCTTCAACCTGCTCAAAAGTGGACTGGGGCATATTGGAGGGGATCAACTCCTTGCCATTGAGCAAAAAGGTCTGGAGAGTTTTTTTTCTGACTCAGACAGGGGTTTAATGCAAAGACCTGTCTCAAGTCAGACTGCATCCTGGGATTCTACAGGACCAGGTGAGGGTCAGAAAGCTCTGAAGTCTACATGCTTGTGGGGGACTGACTCATGCCCAAAGTGCTCAGCCCAGGCTGCTGACTCTCCACTGTCCAGACTGGAAAAGGCTGATCATAAGGAAGCAGGCTTCAACCAGGCCCTGAAGACTGATTATAGCCCAGGAGAGAAGAAAGGATATTAGGGGAGAGGAAAATAGCTTAGCAAAGAGGTGAGGCGTGTCTGGCTGTGAGAAGGCTGGCTTGAGAGGAGTATTTGGTGGTGAGGTAAGCAATGAGAGCTGAGGCTAGATAGGTGGGCACTTTGAGACCAGATTCTAGAGGATTCTGGAGTTTCAGGGGACCCATGGGCATGGCTACTTCTAGCCCATATTGTATCTTTTTGGGGGAAAAAGCCATTCCCTCCTAACAGAGGAATCAAAAGAAAGGCACTTCCTGCCAGGCAGGGAAGCCCCATGGGCAAGAGCATAGTTTGACTTCAGCCCCTCGGCTGTGTCACTGGCTATGGACATAATGAAGGTACCAAGAGCATTTCAAAATAAGAGACAACAGGACTTGATGGCAAGTTAGACCTAAGGCAAAGGGAAGAGAAAAAATGAAGGTAGCTAAGATTGTGTTCCCCATACCCCAGGGATGAGGGAGAGAAGGAAGGGGCAACAGAGACAGTCTGACCATCTCTGGTTGGGAGCGAGTCTGGCTGTAGACTTGCTGGCTCAGAGGTGCTGGTGGGCACCCCTAGGGGTATCAGAGATTGTGGCCCCAGATATTTCCACTGGGGCCAAAAGGGAGATCAGAGCTCTGATTTTCCCAGAGGGCAGATGTGGGTGGAAAAGGTCTGTGCTGAACAAGAATAGCCATGATTTGGAGACGGTGGCCTAGGCAAGTGGCACGGATTCAGCCTGAGTGCTCATCTGGGCCCTCCCACTGACCTGCTATGTAACCCTGAGCCAGTCTTCTCCTCTCTCTCAATTTCTATTTTCACTGAAATAAGGGGATGGTCTTAAAGGGCACTGCCAATTTTGACCTTCTTTTCTTAATTTCGTATTTATTTATTTATTTATTTATTTATTTTTTGAGACAGGGTCTTGCTGTGTTGCCCAGGTTGGAGTGCAGTGGCTTGATCACAGCTCACTGCAGCCTCAACCTCCTGGGCTCAAGTGATCTTCCCATCTCAGCCTCTGAGCAGCTGGGACTACAGGCACATGCCACCGTGTCTGGTTAATTTTTAAATTTTATGTAGAAACGGGGTTTCATTATCTTGCCCAGGCTCAGCTTTGACCTTCTGATGATCTAGAGGGAATGAGAAGAAATAAAAGAGGAGGCATAGTCTGGGTCTGAGACCCAATAAGAACAGGGAACAGGGAGGACCCCAGGAGACAGAGAATTGTGGAGAAGGCAGCACAGAGCAGGGAGGAGAAAAGGGGTATAAGGTGAGAGCCACACAGACACTGTGACACACACAGAGAGACGTGTGCACTCTGACAGATTTGCAGCCTCAGACATTGACATGCTCCCACACACAGACCCAGCCCCTCATGCAGACTCTCAAGCACATCCTACGGAAGACAGAGGGAGAGGCTCTGCCTCCCCCCATCAGACACCTCTGCCTCTGGCTTCTCCAGCTTCCTTGACTATACCTTGAGCCTTCAGAGTCCTTTGGATTTGGGAGAGGGATGGGGCCTGCTTTCTTTTGCACATGGGTGTTCCAGAGGCATCCTTGCCTCTGGCCTCAGTGTAGCCATTTTCCGCACAGCCTCAGGTTCCTGAAGATGGCATGCTCCCCCTCCCTGGCTTTTCCTGAGGGCATACAATTCCTCATCCTGTGGGAGTGGGGAAGGATGTTGCTACCTGCACTGCTCCTTGGTCTTCCTTAGGGCCCAGTGGAGGAATCTGAGGCCCAGAGATGATCTGTAACTAGCCTGAGGTCAGCCCAGCAAAGGGGAGTGGGAAGGAATGGACCAACCTCAGATTTGCTGTTTAGTGTTTTCCCAGCAGTAATAATTAGAAGCCCACTGGCAGACATCAGGCTATGGGAGTGGAATTTTCATAAGTATCTTCTCTCAGCCCAAGGGCTTCCTCTTCCAGAGTATCTTGAGGACAGGCTACCCTGGGGTGGAAGCCTGACCCTCTTCCAAAGAGACTCTAGGCAGGTCAGAGGCACCTCCCAAGCCACGTCCTGGAAAACCCAGACTCTGCAAGGGCATTCCTCCCAGGGAGGTCAGACAGGAGGGTCCACTCTGCCTTCAAGGTCTGGCCATGCTTCCTGAGGAGGGCCCGTACCTCTTCAAACACTTCCCCTGATACAGCCCACATATGGGCTCACATTCCCACTGGGAAATAACTCTTGATCCTTCCCAAACCTGCTTCCCAGCAACAACACTTCTATCCACTGAGCCTCAAATCTGAGCCTCTGCCTCAACTCCTCTGTTCCTCTTACTCCCACATCCAATCAATTGTAAAGTCCTGCCAGTGCCCTTCTTAATGTCTCAGCCCATCCATGTCTCTCCACGACCCTTACTCTGGCAGCATTGTCTCTCACCTGAACTGTGTAGCAGGCCCCTCCCTGCTCTACCTACCTGCCCCCACCAAAGGTCATCTTGCATGCTGTGGCCAAAGGAAAATTCTTTTTTTTTTTTCTTTTTTGAGACAGGGCCTTTCTTTATCGCCCAGGCTGCAGTACAGTGGTGCCATCTCAGCTCACTGCAACCCCTGCCTCCCAGGCTCAAGTGATCCTCCCACCTTAGCCTCCCAAGTAGCTGGGACTATAAGGCATGCACCACCACACTCAGCAAATTTTTTTCTTTTTTTTTAGACAGAGTCTCGCTCTGTCACCCAGGCTGGAGTGCAGTGGTGCGATCTCGGCTCACGGCAAGCTCCGCCTCCGGGGTTCACGCCATTCTCCTGCCTCAGCCTCCCGAGTAGCTGGGACTACAGGTGCCTGCCACCAAGCCTGGCTAATGTTTTGTATTTTTAGTAAAGACAGGGTTTCACTGTGTTAGCCAGGATGGAGTTGATCTCCTGACCTCGTGATCTGCCTGCCTCGACTTCCCAAAGTGCTGGGATTACAGGCATGAGCCACCGCGCCTGGCCAAATTTTTAAATTTTTTGTGGAGACTAGGTCTCACTGTATTGCCTAGGCTGGTCTCAAACTCCTGGCCTCAAGCTGTCCTCTCATCTCAGCCTCCCAAAGTACTGGGATTACAGGCATGAAATACGGTGCCCGGCCTGGAAAAATTCTAAAACATATACCTTTTTTTGGGTCCCCAGTGACTCCTTCAAGACTGGGCATATCATAAGCATTCTGTAAATATTGTGGAATGAATGCAATCTTCCCAGTCCTTGCTTTAAAAAATTCCAGGAGCGTCTCTTCCCTCCAAATTTCTTGGCATGGGTTGGAGGTCCTTTGTAACCAACCATCTGCCTCTTTGACCCAGTTACAAGTTATTGAAGGTTGGCTCATGTCTGCTTCATCTCCATCACTGGCACAGGGCTTAGCACACAGTCAGTCTCAATAAATGCTCAGGGAATGAATGGATTAATGAGAAGCCAAATGTCAGTAGAGGATTTCTACTTGTACAGAGAAAAGAGGGAGAGAAGCTCCCTACTGGGGTGGCCCAAGAAAGTCTTGAGGTAGAAATTGGGAGACAGTGCCAGGGGGACACACAAGGAACCTGCCTCAGGTCCCTTCTCAGGACAGAAGCCTGCCAAGGAGGGTGGGGGCTGACTGCAGAAAGCCCAAAATGGCAAGGAGAGGAGTCAAGGTCTTAGTCTGTGGGCATGGGAGCCATGGAAGGTGTGAGCTGGAGGGGAGAGGATGAAGACTGTGGAGTGCTGCACGGTCAGTGAGAAGGAGAACTGAGACCTGGAAGGCGGGAGACCGGGGGGACCAAGAGAGGAAACCTGCCTGAATGCAGGTGTTGTGAGGGGAGAGAAGGCCCAATTATGGGGGAGTGTCACGAGGGGAAGGAACCTGCAGCCCCACCCTGTGTGTGGCAGGGGAGGGGGCAGCTGTGGCTGAGGCAGGGCCTTGCCCTGGACCCAGTCGGAGGAAGACCTCTGTCCCGCAGTCCCCGCCATGGGGAAGACCAACAGCAAGCTGGCCCCCGAGGTGCTGGAGGACCTGGTTCAGAACACTGAGTTCAGCGAGCAGGAGCTGAAGCAGTGGTACAAGGGCTTTCTGAAGGACTGCCCCAGCGGCATCCTTAACCTGGAGGAGTTCCAGCAGCTCTACATCAAGGTGGGCGGCCGGCACCTGGGGTGGCGGGAACCAGGTACCCGGGGTGGGAGAGGCAGGGCACCCCGGGGTGAGCGCAGGCGAGGCACCCGGGGTGGGAGGAGGCGAGGCAACCAGGGTGGGAGGGGAGACGAGGCACCTGGGGTGCGGGGGAGGTGAGGCACCCGGGGTGGGAGGAGGCGAGGCACCCGGGGTGCAGGGGAGGTTCCCTGGGGTGGCGGCGGGCTGGGCGGAGCTGTTGCTGCGCCCTAACCCGCCGCACTCCCCTCAGTTCTTCCCCTATGGCGACGCCTCCAAGTTCGCGCAGCACGCTTTCCGCACCTTCGACAAGAACGGCGACGGCACCATCGACTTCCGGGAGTTCATCTGCGCCCTGTCGGTCACCTCCCGCGGCAGCTTCGAGCAGAAGCTCAACTGGGCCTTTGAGATGTACGACCTGGACGGCGACGGGCGCATCACGCGCCTGGAGATGCTGGAGATCATCGAGGTGCGGGGCCGCGTGGGCGCTGCTATCCCCGAGGCCAGCGCTTCGCCGCCCCCGCCCCTGCCTCCGCGCTGCTGTCGGTCCTCGGGGCTTTCCCGATGCTTCCAAGCCTGCGATCCCGCCTCCTACCACCCCGCGGCGGACCACAGGCCCGGGCTAAATGCTTTACCCGACACTGGACGGGGGGGTGGTGGTTACTGTCCCAAACCCCATTTGGCAGAGGAGGAAACGGTCGCGGGTGGCGGTTCCTGAAACCAATCCAGGGAGTCTGACCTCATAGCAGATGTTTTTAACTCATTCTGTCAACAGGCAGGGATTGAGGGCCTGCCAGTTCCTGCTTTCATGTCTAGTAAGAAATTTTTTAAAAAATAAATGAAGGAAGACCTGCGGGGTCAGGCCTTAGGTGCTATGAGGAAGATACATTAAGCAAAGTGCGGGGAGAGAGCGTGATGGAGAAGTGACTTTATAAAAGGTGGAAAGTTAGCAGCAGCCTGAACGGGTTGAGGCCGTTACTGCTAGATGCCTGGGGGAGAGCGTTCCATGCTGAAGGGCAATTAAGGCAGGTCGGCCTTTCTCTGCAGCGTTCAAGGAGGGGCCAGGAGGCCCGGTGGTGGGAGAGCCAGGAGAGGGAGAGAGTGACAGGAAGGTGGTCATACGGGGAGCCAGGAGCCCCATCAGTCAGGTCTCCTAGTTAGGAAACTTCCATGAAGTTGGGTTTCTGGCAAGTTTCATCTACATAAATATTATTTAGTCTAAATAAAAAATGAGTTGGGGGCTGGGTGCGGTGGCTCACTCCTGTAATCCTAGCACTTTGGGAGGCTGAGGCCGGTGGATTACCTGAGGTCATGAGTTTGAGACCAACCTGGTCAACGTGGTGAAACTCCATCTGTACTAAAAATACAAAAATTAGCTGGACGTGTTGGTGCGCTCCTGTAATCCCAGCTACTCGGGAGGCTGAGGCAGGAGAATTGCTTGAACCCGGGAGGCAGAGGTTGTGGTGAACCGAGATCATGGCATTGCACTCCAGCCTGGGCAACAAGATCGAAACTCTGTCAAAAAAAAAAAAAAAAAAAAAGGAAAAAGAAAAGAAAAGAAAAAAGAGTTGCTCATTAAATATCCAAATCCAGTCTTAATGACCACATATACCTTCCAGTATCCTCACCACCCCCCAGTGTTCTCCTTGCCAGATCCCTTTCCTTCACCCCCTGCTTCTCAGGGCCCCTTGTAGGTGTTTGCACCTCCCCCCTTCTCAGGGCCACTTGTGGGTGTTCACACCTCCCTCCTCCTTCCCTCACCAGGCGATCTACAAGATGGTGGGCACCGTGATCATGATGCGCATGAACCAGGACGGGCTCACGCCCCAGCAGCGTGTGGACAAGATCTTCAAGAAGATGGACCAGGATAAGGACGACCAGATTACACTGGAGGAGTTCAAGGAGGCAGCCAAGAGTGACCCATCCATTGTGTTGCTGCTGCAGTGTGACATGCAGAAGTAGAGGCTGGTGAGGGGCAGGGTCCCTGGCCAGAAGGAGCATGGCCACCTCCCAACCTGATGACCTTTCTTGCTGGCCTCCCAGGAGGAGGGACACTCCAGCCCCCCTCTCTGGCCCACCCAGTCCTCTGCCCAAGCCCCTCCTCCCCTCCATCAAGATCCCTGAGGGACCACCTTACCCTGCAAAAGAGACAGGTCCTCCGGTATCCTGTCTTCTAGCCCCACCTCACACTTGGCACAGAACCAGCATCCATTGGGCATAGGGGAGTTGGCTTTTGCCCCAGGAGTTGAGGTTAAGGAGTTGGGGGCTGGGGGTTCTGGTTCGAAATTCTCTTGATCCTGGGCTTATGCTTTATAGAATGTGGTCCCACAGGCCTGTCACAGGGCCAAATTGGGTCTGTCCACTCCTGAGGCTCCAGATCCCATAAAGGTGGTCTCTTCCCCATTCCTTCTACTCTACCTGGCCCTTCCAGCCCCAGCCTTTGGAGCGTCCATTCAGTCCTTTCTTCAGCTAGTGATTATTGAGCACCTGTTCGGTGCTAAGGATATGGTCGTTTACAAGACACATCTTGTGCCCTCTGGAAGCTCATAGGGTTGTGAGGCAAACTTCCAGCTGTCAGGGTCTCAGCTGAGCAGAGGGTGCTGGAAAGCTGGTTAGTCTGGGAGGAGCTATTTCATCTTCCAGCTCAGCTCCACACAAAGCTGCAGAAGGACGAAATGAAAAGCATTTGGAAGTTGAGGAGCCACGTGAGTGAAAGTTTTAAGAAAAATGAAATTTATGTAATACTTATTTTTTTAGTACCCTTTAAAGGAGCTACAGTCATTTTATTATTTCAGGAGGTTAAAATATACTCTATATTACTTGGTTTCTTATAAAATGATTAAATGAATAGAGAACATATTAATTTTTAAGGGGAAAAAAACTGAGAAAAAAGGGAGAAAAGACCATGAAATTTACCAGATAACACTTTTTCAGACTAAGTCCTGAGCTGCCACGCTCAGCAGTTTTTGCTGCTTCAGCTCTTCCTTTTTATTACCTTTTTCAATTCGACAAGCAACTTTCTATTACATACTTACTCAGGTTGGGTGCTGACTTCAGAGACAGGAAAAAACAAGGTTTGCAAAGAGTGAGAAAAGTGTATATCCCGAATCTTGGTAGTTCGTTTCTGAATTTGGTTTAGTTTCAGAACTGGACTTGTTCCTTCACTGCCACAGAATCAGAAGGAGCTCGAAGAAAAGGCTCACCTGGCCACTGTTTAGGCACCCAGACAGAATTTATGGACCAAATGCCTAAAAATGTGCCAGGCATGCTCCGTTCGAAAGGCTTTTTCTAACCCCAAATCTTAGATCTGCCAGGTAGTTCATCATCTTCCAAGTACGCTGGCTCTGCTTTCCAATGCCTGCTTTCCGATTTTGGATCCATGAGCTATACAGCTGCATGCTTCGACTGCCAGAAAAATTAATCTTGCTTCTTCATCAGGTCTTTCACTTGACTTTCTCCTGTACTTGTGATCAGAAATTAGCTTTGACGTGCAGCGACAGTTGATTTCCTCTTGAACTGCTGGTGAAAACAGTCTAGTACACAGGTGCTGTCAGCCCAGGGTAGGAGTAGGAAATGATTGCTGAGCCCGGGGTGGGGGAATTGCATCTGCAGGAAAGAGATGCAGCATGCTTCTCACTCCTGAGTGCTCACCTGTCCTGCTTCTCTGCAGGTGAAAACTCTGGGGAATGCTGATCAATAGACCTTGGTCCCAAGCTCTACTGGGCCCTTGGAGGTAGCAAGGCCACTGGGTTGCCACCCGTTTTCTATCCTCTTGCTCATGACCAGTCATACGGTGAGGCTGGGGAATTAACATCCTCAGGCAGGAACTAGCAGTTGTTTATCCAGCAATGCCTCAAGGATGTTGCTTTGCTCCTAGGAGCTGGCTATTGGGTGTGTCTTGTGCGGTCAGTCAGCATCACAGACACGCAGATGCTCACCAACCTGGCTCAGCTGTGACCTAAATCTTCTGGTGGAAAGCTTTTCACTGAGGTTCCTTCCCTGCAAACGTTGAATCTAGCCTAATTCACAACTACACAGAATTTCATGGCTTTCAAAGGCTTGCCATGTGCCCCATCTCATTCTATACTCATAGCCCATGGAGGTGGGGATTTTCATTTCTTTTCTCTAGACTTGGAAGCTGAGATTCGGAGAGGAAGCGTCCCTTGTGCAAGATCACATAGTCAGGAGGTGACACAGTGCTAAGACTTGAACCCAAGGCTCTAAGAGGATTTCTTCTTTTCAGAGTCTCTTCTCTGTCCATTTCTGTGACTGAGCTGTGCAGAAGTTGACAGCAGGGAAAGCTACATTGATTTTCATCCTTTATAGGCTTCCTGCTAAGAAGTTTCTGAGATTGTGGTCTTCCAAAAAAAAAAAAAAAAAGGAGCTTGTTTGAAGTCCCCACATTTTCAAGCATCCTGTGTTCTTCCTCTGGCAGCTGTGCTAACAGCTCAGTGCTATCCTGGGAGGCCTCTGAGTCAGAACCCTCGAAGCATCCTGCATTGTCTTTACCCACCATCATCTTCCCTAAGAGAATTGTTTTTGTTTTTTCCAAGCTGGTCGGCAAATCCTACCCATGAAGGCATATTTGATTACTCCAGGCTTCTGGACACACATACACATGGGTGATTTTTGCTGGTCAGGCCCAGTATTCTCAGACAGCCCAGCAGGGTGAACACACAATGCCAGGCCAGGAACTGGGACCACCATCTCGCTGATGGGAGGAACCACAGGTGGGCCAGGTCTTGCTCCCACATACTCCTGGGTGTCCCAGGGACTGTGTGCTCAGGAGCACTGTGGTAGAGCACTGGCCCTGCCTTGAGAAGAGACACAGGTCTCCCGTCCCTGCACCAGCTGAGAGAGACTTGCCACAAAGCACAAGGCTAGCAGAGATTTATGTATGACTTGTACAGACACAAAAGTATACAGACAATCAAAACATTGATATATCCAAACTCTCCTTTGAAATTCCAATCTTCTTGCAACAACTCTGTGAATTGCAAGGTCCCAGAATCTGCCTTCTCACATACTCTACCCTTGTTCATCCTTTTGGGCTAATTGATGAGCATCTTATTTCTTATCTCTAAAAATTATCAGCAAAGGCTACTTCAGATGGCCATTTTAGTCCTTTCAGCTGTAGTCAGGATTATTTAACTTACCTTTACATCAAAAGTTAAGAAAAAGCTAGTTCATAAGTAAAGGCACTAAATCCTTTCCTGACAATGACAGAGTCTCTAGAGGTAGAAATTTGCCTTGCTGCAGAGAGAGAAGGAATGGCGTGGGATGGGGGAAAGAAAAGAAAGAGAAGAGAAGAAGCTGGGGTCTCTAGGCAGGGTAGTAAGCTGACACTGTAAATATTTTTTACATAAAAATGTATTGAAGCAACAAATATTTCCTGAAGATCCACCCTGGGTGAGGCTTTGAGCTGACTTTAGAGATCACTGTGGGGTCAAGAATTTCTTACATGTTTTATTCATCATTCTTGAAAAAAGAAATAATTCAAACCTTGCAATTAAAAAGTCTCAGAAAAATATGGAATTTTCTTTCTGAAATTTTCGGGGTGTTCTTTTTACCTTTGCCAGAGTGTGGGAGCAGGACTGGGCCTGCCAGGGTGTATAGCCCTTCCTGCTTGGTGGAGGCCAGTCGGGCCCAGTGCCTTCTAAGCAGCAGTCGAGAGGAGGCTTGGGGAACGTGGGGTCTGGGTGGCAGGGGAAGGGGCCCAGTTCCAGTGTAGCCCCCTGTCCCCTCCAGATGTGCTGCTTCTGCCTGTGCCCTCAGTGACTGCCCTCACTGCTCAACCCTGTGCTGTGTGGTGTGTTTCTTTTCCCACTGACAGTGAATAAAAGGTGCGACTGTGCTGAGGGCTCCTGCTCTTCCCTAAGCTGGGACAGGATTGGGGTGGGGAGTAAGAGAAGAGGCTGGGGAGGCTCACTTAGTGAAGGGCCAAGGTCCTTGTTCTAGCAAGGACTCTGGGAACATGGCATGAGACTCACTTAAGCTAGTTCAAAGAAATGGGGGAACAGATTATAAGGGACTCTGAAGATGGAAAATCAAGAATGGCTGAACCTCAGGCTGGGTGCGGTGGCTCACACGTGTAATCCCAGCACTTTGGGAGGCCAAGGTGGGTGGACACAAGGTTGAGATGGAGACCATCCTGGCCAACATGGTGAAACCCCATCTCTACTAAAAATACAAAAATTAGCTGGGCGTGGTGGCGCATGCCTGTAGTCCCAACTACTCAGAAGACTGAGGCAGGAAAATCACTTGAACCCAGGAGGTGGAGGTTGCAGTGAGCCGAGATTGCGCCACTGCTGTCCAGCCTGGTGACAGATCGAGACTCCGTTTCAAAAACAAACAAAAAAAGAATGGCTGAACCTCAAGAGAACTGGAACTGGCAACTGGGCATCTTCCTTACCATCTCTGGGTCTTGCAGGCTCTCATGCCCTGGACAGTATTTGCATCCGTGCTCTTTTCCTGGGCTTCTCTTCAGACTTCTTTGGTTTTGTTGCACAAGTGGCTGAATCTCCAACTCAGTATCACGACTGACCAGTGACTGACAACTCCGCTCTGTGCCTCTTAGTTCCAGTTCACAAGCAAAAGGATCTGATTGGTTTGGCTTAGCCTTTGGCGGGATCCCTTAGGTCAGGTGTCCTCCCTTGGTCCAACCATCTGTGGCCAGACTGGACACTGATATGTGGGACCTTTGAGCAATTCCCTCAGAAGGAAGCTAATGGCAGCAGACATTGGGACTCAGTTTCCCTGTCTGCCCAGTGAAAGGCCTCACAAGAGCCCAAATGAGAGGACAGTGGCCAGTGGAAAGAAAGGCCAAGAGCCAGGGTTACAATTCGTCCAAATGGCGCCGTTTGTATGACTTAGGAAAAGACACCCCTCTGAGTGGAAGCAGTCCCGTAAGTATGCAGCTGGGCAGTGGATAGAGTCTTTGGGCTAATTAGGAAAATATCGCCCTTCCTCCTGGTGAATACAGCCCTGTCATATTAGGGTGCACAGCTTCGCAAGAGGAGCACAGCCTGCGTTTCAGCTCCTGCCTCTCCTGCTGATCCCAGGTCATTGCACAGTGTGTAAACTGTTCCACGTTGACCTGAAATATGGTCAAGGGTTGGGGTGGGAGTTGGTGCTGAAGTGTTCCTCTCAGAATGTCCCCTGACAGCCCAAGAAGCACTGTTCCCTGCAGAGAGTTGGGGGCAGTGGTGGCTGGAGCTGCCTGCCTTCTCCTGAAATGTTCAATTGCTTCTACAAGGGTTGCCTCAAGGACGCTTGGAGGTGGCCAGCTCCCTTGGCAGGAAGCAATTAGCACAGAGGAAGGAGGCTGACCTGGCCTCGGGGCAACCATGAACCTAACTAAGGAGGTGACTCAGAAGCCTGAGAACTTGGGGCTGCTATTCCCAGCTGAGGCCACGCTGGGGGATGGGAAGTCCTGTCCCCCGTCCCCCGTCTACTTTGGGCATGCAGGTCCTCTGTTGCCTTCTCCCAAAACCTACCCACTCAGGTCCCCATAATCTCTAATCCAACCAAATTAGTCCACTTCCTACTTTCAGCCTTGCCCTCTGCCCCATCTAGCTGCCACTAAGAAGCCACAGTGACCTTCCTAAAGCACAAATCTAACCATGTCAGCTCTTCAAAGGCTCCCCTTGCCCCTCTGTGTGATTTGCTCCTTAAATATCCCTTCAGGTCCCGCATGATCTGGCACCAATAGATCTCAGAAGGCCAGAAGGCTTTTTCTTCCTCTCACTTTTCCATCCTGCACCCTGCACTAAGCCATTCTGAATGGCCCCCATTTCCTAAAGGGTCTCTTATGCTTTTGTGCTGTGCACAAGCTATTGCTCCTCCCTGGGTCACCCATTCCCCTGTCTCAATTATCTCCTCCTCTGTGAAGCCCTCCCAACTCTCTAACAATTGGCCCTTCACATGTACACAGTCCCTCATAGTCAACAAACACTTCCCATGTGATCTGCTGTTGGCTGAGCCAAGCACACATTTAAGTTTCTCTTTTTTTTTGAGACAGAGTTTCGCTCTTGTTGCCCAGGCTGGAGTGCAATGGCATGACATCGGCTCACCGCAACCTCCGCCTCCTGGGTTCAAGCGATTCTCCTGCCTCATCCTCCGGAGTAGCTGGGATTACAGGCGTGAGCCACTATACCTGGCTAATTTTGTATTTTGTATTTTGTATTTTTTTTTTTTCAGACGGAGTCTCACTCTGTTGCTCAGGCTGGAGTGCAGTGGTGCCATCTCAGCTTACTGCAAGCTCCGCCTCCCGGGTTGACGCCATTCTCCTGCCTCAGCCTCCCGAGTAGCTGGGACTACAGGTGCCCGCCACGGCCCTGGATATTTTTATTTTTATTTTATTTTTTATATTTTTAGTAGAGACGGGGTTTCTCCATTTTGGTCAGGTTGGTCACGAGCAGCCTACTTGAGGTGATCAACCCACCTCAGTCTCCCAAAGTTCTGGGATTACAGGCGTGTGAGCCACCGCGCCCAGCCATGCTTTTTTTTTTTTTTTTTTTTTTTTTTTCCTAAAGACAAGGAAACAAAGGCCCAGAGAATGGTAAAGCTGGGAACCGATCTCAGGTCTCCAAACATCAAGGCCACTGCTTGTTGTGGCTTCTCAGCCATGGGAGTGAATCCAGGTCAGAATGTGAAAAGAGATTTTAAAAAACTGGCTGGGCGCGGTGGCTCATGCCTGTAATCCCAGCACTTTAGGAGGCCCAGGCAGGTGGATCACGAGGTCAGGAGATTGAGACCATCCTGGCTAATACGGTGAAACCCCGTCTCTACTAAAAATACAAAAAAATAGGTGTGGTGGCGGGCGCCTGCACTCCAGGCTGCTCAGGAGGCTGAGGCAGGAGAATGGCGTGAACCCAGGACTCGGAGTTTACAGTGAGCCGAGATCGCGCCACTGCACTCCAGCCTGGGCAACAGAGTGAGACTCTGTCTCAAAAACAAACAAACAAACAAACAAAAAACACCATCAGCTCTGAGCTTCAGAGGAGGAAGCGTCTTACCTAACTGGGGAGCGGTGAGGAATAGATAAAGAGTAAAGGGCAGCCGTGGCTTCATGGAGGAGGTGGCATCTGCCCTGGGGTCTTACTAAATGTTAGCCAACAGGGCCAGGCATGCTGGAGCAGGGCTGTCTAAGGGAGCAGCCAGGTGTGGGGCTCCTGGAGTCGTGCCCTAAGGGGCCTGTTCCCAGCTTATTCATCTGAAGAAGTGCTGGATCTAGAGGCAAAGTCCTGGCTGGAGTCCAAAAACCCTGAGCCAGGGAAGCCCTGCACCCAGCCGGCTTTAGGGAGTGACAGGCAAGCCAGAGAGCATGGCCAGAAGCCTGGAAGGGTGGAAAGAACAGTTGAGGATCAAGTTCTCTAATCCTTCCAAAGAGGGATCTGGGGAAAGTTCTTTTTTTTTTTTTTAGACAGAATCTCGCTCTGTCACCCAGACTGGAGTACAGTGGCACGATCTCAGCCCACTGCAACCTCTGCCTCCTGGGTTCATGTGATTCTTCTGCCTCAGCCTCCTGCGTAGCTGGGATTACAAGCGTGCCCCACCATACGCAGTTTTAATTTTCGTATTTTTAGTAGAGATGAGGTTTCACCATACTGGTCAGGCTGGTCTTTAACTCCTGACCTCGTGATCTGCCCACCTCAGCCTCCCAAAGTGCTGGGATTACAGGTGTGAGCCACTGTGCCCGGCCCGGGGAAAGTTCTTAAAGGGACTGAACCAGGATTGTGGGCAGGATTCCTTGATGGCAAGGAACAGTGCCTACTCATGGCAGGGTGAGTACAGGGGAATGGATTAGTTGGGACTTTTGGTTGCAAGTGAACAAAATCCAACTCATATAAGCTTAAGCAAAAAGGGAGGCTTATTGGCTCATGTAATTGGGAAGTTCAGGCATGGCTGGGTCCAGAAACTCAGTTGCCTCCTCTCTCCCTCCCGCCTCCTGCTTCTCTCTCTGTGGCCCCATTGTCCTTCCAGATGTGCTTCTTCCATGTTCTTTCAGCTGCCAAACGGGTTCCCAGCTCACATTGCCCCAAATTAACAACCTCAGAGAAAAAGAGCCAAACCTCCCAGCAGCCCTAAATAAGAGTGAAGAGTGTCTCACCTGGGGTCACATGCTCATCCCTGTGTCCATGGACACAGAGCTCCCCGCCACTGGTCAGGTCTCAGTCACAAGCCTACTTCTTCACCAGAGAACCAGGGAGGCAGGGCTTTTTATTAGAAAGAGAGGCCGGGAAAAGTGATTACTCAAGCAAAACCACTAGCCACCAAATTTCCTTTCGGGGGCATTTGTTGAAACAATGTGGAGAATCGCATGAAAGTGTAGGGCACCAGAGCCAGGCCTTAGCTAGAACTTGGGAAGCTGTCAGGACCAGAGGTGGCTCCCTCTCAGGGCAGCATGGTTTCTCTCATGTGCTGCGCTCTGCACATCCTTTCCCATCTTGATCTGCTGCTCAGCTCATTCTGCTCAGAGAGTTTCCACCTGCACTGAGCTTTACACTGCATATAACTGCAGTCTGCTGAGGCTCACCCAGGTCTCCTGGGAGCCAACTGTATTTCATAGCATCTTCAGCTTCTATTCCAATGGTCGACTGCCTAGCCCATTTCCCAATTCCAAATTCCTGAGAAAGAGAAATCTGATTGGCCCAGGTCATCTTTTCAAGCCAATCACACAGATTAAAGGCCACTGGACAGCATGGGGGTGGCTCACTTTTGTGTCCAGTGCTCACCTCCATCCAAGTAACCACTCTATACATTCTTCCTGAGTGACTTCATCGTTCTCCTCCATGAGGCACCTGAGAATGACTGACCCCATTCCTAAAGTTTCAATTATTTATTGCAGTGTAACAAACTGCCCCAAAACTTAGTGCCTGAAACAACAATTTATTATTTTTGATGATTCTGTGAGTTGGCTGGGCTCAGTTGGAAGGTTTTACTGCTTCATGTTGTGTTGGCTGGCGTCATCCACATAGCTGCACTCCACTGGGAGCTGAGCTGGGGCTGGGACAACCGGGAAGGCCTCATTCACATGTCTGCCAGTTGTGCCTATAGTCCCCTGGGCTGTCGCTAGCTTCTTATCCTCCAGGTCCTGTCTGTCTCACTATGTGGCTTTTCCAGCAGGATAGTCCAGGCCTCTTTACATAGTAGCCGACTCCCAAGAGGGCAAAAATGGAATCTGCAAGGCCTCTTAAGACATAGCTTGGAAACCACACAGCACCACTTCTACTCTGTTCAATTGGTCAAAGCAAGTCACAGGGCCAGCTCAGACTGGACTCCACCTCTGAATGGGAAGAGTGTCAAAGTCGCATTGCCAAAGGACAGGCAGGATGGAAGAAGTTTTTGGGCCATCTCTGGAAACAATCTACTAAGCCTAGGAGTAAATCTAAACACATTTCCCCCCAATCCTAACATTTTATTAGGATTTTTCCCCTTCCTCCCACACAAGGTTTGGTTTGTTCCTCCCAGGACCTGGTGGAGGCTGAGGGGATCACTCCATTCTGTAGCCCCATCACCTCCCCAGTCAGAGGCCCTCCTAGCTAAGCCAGTGTTTTCTCCTGCGTCTCCCACCCACCCATGCACACCTCTGAGAGAGGCTACTTGCCTGCTTCCTAGTCTGTGCCTTGGGATGGGTGACATTTGTGTATGCACCCCGAGACTATTACAGAGCTCTGCATCAAGAGGGACAACACCCTGGAATTCCAGGATGTTAGTTCCGAGGCCCCTCTTCTGCCCTCCCTCTATCCAGCCCCTTCATGGCCTATAACTAATTACTCCAAGCTGGGCAGGTGGGGGCCTGGGAATGCGCGCCCCCTGCTGACCACCAAAGGGCCAGCAAGAATTCCTGTTTAGAGTCCCTGGGAGTCTCTCTGGGTCCCCACCCCAGGTCAAGAGGAGCCTGGTCTCGACATGGACTTCGAGGGCCCCTCCTAGGTGGTGTGGACGAGCTGCCGGGCTGGGGCCTTCACTGAGCTCCCGCTGGGAGCAGGCTTCTGCTAGTGGTCGGAGCTACCATGCATCACCTCCCGCCCGCCTGCCGGATGGACTGGCTTCGGAGGGAAGGGGACATCGTCAGGATCCCAGGGTCCTGGCTCCTAAAGAAAAGATGGGCGGCTAGCTTTTGGGAGGGGGACGGCTAGCTTTTCATTTTCTCGTTTGGAGATCACATCCTGGGGGGAAAAAAAAGTTGTCATGCCTCTCCTCTCTCCGCGCCCTTCAGCGCCTGCGAAGAACACCATTTTCGCAATCCCAAATCCGCTGCAGCCCACAAACCCAGAGCCAGAGAGCCCTCCTCACCACCCAACCGGCTTCGGGCGTGGGTCGGTCGGGGAAGGAGAGCCCAGCTATCCCTCATACCGTACGGCAGTAGCAGCAGCAGCGGCAGCGACACACGGGCGACCGAGAGGGCGAGTGTGACCTCCTCCCACCCGGCGGGCGGGGAGCCCAGCTCACACGCACAGTCTCCCCGCCGCTGCCCGTCCCCTTCCCTCGCAGGGACTCGCCTCCCTCCTGCAGCCCAGCTCAGCCAGCTCCGCGTCTACGCCGCTGCCTGCTCTGGCCGGGCCCGGTCAGAGCCGGAGCATGGAACCTGGAGAGCCCCGGGAGCCCCAGGAGCCCCGCGAGACCGGGCCAGGAGCGGAGACCGCTGCGGCCCAGGTCTGGGAGGAAGCCAAGATTTTCTACGACAACCTCGCGCCCAAGAAGAAACCCAAATCGGTAAAAGCAATGCACGGGTATGCGCGGGACGGGGGAAGGGTTACCCCGGAGGAGGGGTCATAAGTCTCTTGGGAAGGGACCCGTGGCGCCCCTCTGGGAGGGGACGCAGCTCCTCAGCCCCAGAATGCGCCTGGCAGCTGGCGCGGGATCGGGTTTATTTTGGGAGCTCTGCTCTGGTGTATTTTTTACCGGGACTCGGGTTCCACGCCAGGATCCCCCTCCCCCATGCTGTCAACAGGGCCCAGCTAGAGGCCCGCAGCCCCAGCCCCTCCCCGCGCGGGCCGCCGGGGAGCGCGGATTGCACTTGTTGGCGAGGCCGGTCGGCAGCGCTTGCAGAAGCGCCCCAGGCGCGGGTAACCAGACTCGGGAACCCGGTTCCTGGCTGTGCGCTCTGGTCTCCGCCACCTGGGCATCGGGCTCCGGACCTGAGACTCTGCGTTTGGAGTCTGGCTCTGGGCCCTTGGCCCTGGGCTGGGGGCAGTGCGCTCCCCGCGTCCTAAGTTGCTCTCTCCAGGCACTGGGATCCACACTCTGCCCTGGGAGGCGATCGGCGCCCCTGGCTGCAGGCTCCCAGCGCTGGACTCTGCCCCCCAGCTCGGCTTCTGCTCCCCTTGCAGTGGACATTAACATCTCCACGACCCTGTGGTGGTGTCAGCCGTCTGGGACCTCACACAGAGGAGCTCTCTCCTCTCCCCCATCAAACAAGTTGATGATGCCCTGGTCTGCCCCTGGGCCTTGCTGTCTCCAGCTTCCCAGATGGCAGAGCTTGAGGAGAGAACTGAGAATAGAGGTTGGCCCACAGCGGTCCTCCGAAGAGCTCCAGCTTGATCTTAAAGCAACTTGCTGCTTCCCTCCAAGGACCCCTCCCCAAGAGGTCCACCCTATCAGCAATCGTTCACTTAGCACCTCCAAGCTCTGCTCAAGCTTGCACACTGATGGAGGCTCCAGAGATGAGAGCCTGGGGGAGTTGCAGGGGAGTGGAGTAGTGATGTCACACTGGGGAAAGCTTTGTAGAAGTGGCATGTATCCTGATCTTAAAGCCTGAGTAGCTGGAGTTTCCCAGAGAGAGGGAAACAGGACAGGCAGAAGTCATGCAGATGTCTCTGAAGCTCAAAACTGTGTTCCCGAGTAAGTTCTGAATGAAGAATGCAGGATTGTTGGGAGAAGAGCTGGAGGGATGTGGAAGAGCCCACAGAGGGCCTTGGGGATCATGTTAAGGAGTCTGGACCTTACTCAAGGAGGTCAGGGATTTCCAAACTAGCTTCCCCAAGCCCTGTGTTTCAGGGAGTCTGCACATGTGGGAATCCAAATTATTTTCTTTCTTCTTCAGACTATGTTTTAAACAATTAAAAATGTGGAATAAAACCCAACTCACTCTAATGTATTAGGTGGACATTTTAGCAGCTTAAAGGCCACTAGCTTGGGCTGCAGATTTTTTTAAGCAAACCTCAGAATAAGGCTTCCCCTGTGATCTATTTCATCAAAGAGCATCTTGAGATTGCAAGGCCTGTAGTTTAAAACAAAACAAAACAAAAAACCTTTTAGCATTTCCAACCACTTATTGGTCTGAATCAGGACTTTCTTAATAGTGTACAAATACAAACACAGCAAAAACTTGGCTGGATGCTGAAGCTTAAGTCTGCACTGGCATTCTAACCTCTAGTTTCAAATTTGTTGTCTTGCAAACAACTGTGTTGTTTTCATTGGTTGACTTTATAATAAATAAATAAATGTAATGCGTTAGAATCTGTAAAATAAATATACACCAATTATATATGTTATATCTGGTACCACATGGTATGAGATATGTGGTAATATCTGGCTTACATATTGAATTCAAAGTTCATTTGAATTTATTTAAATAAAAGCTCAACCCACATTTAAAAAAACACATGAATACCATTATGGAGCTATTACAGGATTTTTCATCAGGGAATTAACTGGGTCCCATTTTTATTTTAGAAAGATCACTCTGGGATGGATTGGAAAGGGTGAGTCCGGCAGCAAACCCACCAGTAAGAACGCTGGTGCCTCTCTGAAGAGGAAGCTGGATGAATGTCAATGCTGTGGCCTGAGTGATTGGGGGGGAAGGGATGGAGACTTGAGGACGGGGGTAGTGAAAGCATCAGTGATCAAAATCCATTTCCTCCCCAGGCACCAAGGAACTGGAGAGCTCAGGCCCAGTTGTCAGTCATAACCCCTGGGTCAGCCCCTGACTCTCACGGTTCTCTGGGAGGCAAGAAGCCTGGAGACTTCCCAGCTCCTATTCCTTCCTGCAGAAGCCCCTCTTCCCACAGGCTATTTTGGGGGCTTTAGGCCTCATGGGCCCCATCATGGCCTGGCCTGGGCTAATTCTCATTCCCAGGGGCCTGAGTGAAATATTTAACGCCTGAAGGCTTGTTAGAGGCCCTCACCTCATGGGGTCACAGCACTTCTTCAATCCAGTACTCTGCTGTCTGTCTCTCCTTCAGCAGCCTTTCCCTCTCTAAGTCCTACTAGGAATAACAGTTTTTTGCCTATGTTTCTATCTTGGACCCAATAGGCAGAATTCGTTAGCCTAAATGGGAGCTCCTCAGGCAGGCCAAGTGGGAGTGGGCTGCCTTCTGTTATTCTTCCATTCCCATCCCCTAGCCGCAGCCATCAGCCTGAGCCTGGAAGGCAGAGAGAGCTGCCAGGACCCTGGTTTCCTGGAGCTCCGAGCTCCCAGACTGAGCCCTTGAGCCACTCTGACCCAATTCCTAGTCTGAGATCAGGGCTTCTTTCTGCTCTCTAGAAGTACTGTTCCTAGATGCCCCTGCCAACACATGGCCACCTCTGCGGCCAGGCCCAGGAGGGTTTCTACATCCATGACTTCTCCCCAGCTCTGGCCAGCCCCTTTCACCTGCTCCTTCAGCTCCACCTGATGAATGACAGATCATTCATCAATCTCAGCTGGGATCCATATTTCTTACACAGTCATGGCCTCTGGGATCTTAGACAACACCTCACTTGTACTGTGTCACAGCAGTCTAAGTGGGGATGCAGAGTCCTGCCCTTGGGACCCCCATTCTGACGGGAAACAGAGACCAGCCATTAGAAACCTCCGTTTGTGGGCATGCCCTGATCATTTCTGCCAAATCTGGAAAGTGAAGGCTGGGGGAGATGTTTCCAGGGAAGGCAGAAGTAGCAAGGGATGGGGTCTTCTGGGAGTTGTTGAGGAGGGGAATGGCAAGGCCACTGCAGTGTGGATAGAGGTCAGGCTAGAGGCTGGAGACTTGAGATCTCATCTTGCTCTGCCTTGACCTAGAATGATAATCTGCCCCTTTCTGGGCCTGTTTCCCTATCTGGAAAAGAGAGAAGCAGAGGCCTCTTGGGGCCAATGTAGCCAGGACGTTTTTCTTGAAACAGCCAGGGGTGGGACGGATTGGGGTCTGTCTAAGTAGCTCAGCCAGAGGGAGCCTAGGACTTGGCAGTCTGGCAGGGACTGTGGGACAGAAAGTGAGGAGTGAGACCTTGGCTGGCTGCTAGGGCTGGAGTGGCAGGCTTGGGAACCTGCCTAATGGGGCTGGGAGGGCAGCTGACTCTCTGTCCTTAAAGGGGTGATGGCCTTGTCCCTGGGGCAGTAAGCCCAAGGGGTGGAGCAAGCTCAGCTCCTGTTCCAAAGGCCTCCAGGCCTCCAGGGTTTATGAGGGTGGGTCTCCCCACTCCACCACCAACCCCGCCCTTAGGACACACACATGGTGGTAGTCAGCAACTGAGAAAGGTATTTGGGTTGAACCTCCAAGAAGAAGCACCTGTCCTGCCACTGCCTTACACAGACCTTGCTGGCCACATATACCATCTTGGCTGGGGTTAAAAGTCAAATGCAGAAAGTCTACCACGAGACCTTGGGGAACTCTTTTGCCTTCCACTCCCATTGTAAGGTTCTAAAGCTGCATTAACCACTAGCCACACGTAGCTGTTTAAGTTCATTGAAATGAAATAAAATCTAAAATTCAGCTCTTCGGTCTCATTAGTCACATTTCAAATTGTTCCATAGCCACAGGGACAGCACGGATTATGGAATATTTCCATTATCATAGAAAGTTCCATTGGACAGTGCTCTTTTAAAAGATGGCATTGGCCTCTGTCTTGGGGGTGGATCTTGAGCTCCATGGGGACAGGGATCACACTTGTGTTGTTTCCTGCCATGGCCACCACAGTGTCTCTCAGATGGCAACCACTCAATGTTGTCAACTGATTGGAGCCCAGGACTGACCCCAGAAAGAAGCAATAGAGTTGAGTACACGACCCACGGGTGATCAGGAGAGGTGAGAATGAGAGGTGCATTTATGAACCTTGACTTCAATTTGAGCCCCTCATTTTTAATTTGTAAAGTGGGAATCATGACCCCAGGACTGCTTAGGACACAGAGATGTGGTGGGATTCTCCAGGTATCTGTAAGTTCCTTGGGCACTCATATTCTGATCCTCCTAAGGGACTAAAAAGGTTCAGCTGCTGTCTGGGGTGGCGGGTGCCTGTAGTCCCAGTTACTTGGGAGGCTGAGGCAGGAGAATCGCTCAAACTCGAGAGGCAGAGGTTGCAGTGAGCTGAGATCACGCCACTGCACTCCAGCCTGGGGAACAAGGGTGAAACTCCATCTCAGGAAAAAAAAAAAAAAAAGAAGGGGAAAGTATGCCCTGATGTGACAAAGGTCAGATGGGGCAAAGCTAGGGGATGGGAAGAGGGGAATGGAAAGGGAAGTAAGGGTCTGTTGTGAAGGGCTTTCTATTCCCACACTAGAGGCTGCCAACCATATTCTGAGAATAGTGTGCACCACTAAAGAGGGGAGCTGTGGTCAGATCTGAACTTTAGAAAAATCTCCTGACAGCAGCATGAATGACAGATTAGAGAAGGCGACAGATGACCAGAACAGCCTGAATGAAAGAAGTGGGTGGATTCTAGTAGAGTTGACTCATTTCAGTGATTGATTGATGAGGAAGGGAGTTGAGGCTGACTTCCCAGTTTCTGCTTCAGTAATGAGTGGATAGTGGTTCTAAGCCTTGCTAAGAGTTACAGGGAGAAGGGATCAGGTTTGGGAGGGGAGAAGGTGATGGGAATTCAGCCTTGGGAATGTTAACTTTGAGAGGCTGTTAGTCAACTGGGGCAGTTAGATGGATGTATGAATCTGGAGCTCAGGAGACAGATCTGAGCTGGAGATACATTTTTTTATATAAATTGTCATATTTATGGACACCATTTCTTCCTAAGGGCATGCAGCTCTTATTTTATAATGGAAACCATCTGAGATCATCTCCAGCATCAGTCATACTTTGGCCACATATATTGGCTTCGTTTTTTTGTTGTGTCCAGATGCCCGACTAGATTGCAAACTTCCAAGGGCATGGCCCTCCCTCCATCAGATTGTGCTTCCAGCAAGGGAGCTAGCACTTCTCTCAACCCCCATCTGGGTCCGTCATAGATGGGGTCCTGACCTAAGTCCACAACTGCTCAAGCTGGGCCTCTTTAGGGTACAGGCTGGGTCTGGGTCTTCTCCATGTCCCCACTACCCAGGGAGACTCATACATGTAAGCCTGCCTCAGGGGCAGTCGTCTGAGTGACAACCCCCTCTCCCATACCTCTGCAGCCCAAGCCTCAGAATGCAGTCACCATCGCTGTGTCCTCCCGAGCCTTGTTTCGCATGGACGAGGAGCAGCGGATCTACACGGAGCAGGGCGTGGAGGAGTACGTGCGCTACCAGCTGGAACATGAGAACGAGCCCTTCAGTCCCGGGCCTGCCTTCCCGTTCGTGAAGGTGAGGGGGCAGTTCCACCACTAGCTCATACAGTGCCTTTGTGGGGATTAGAACAAAGCACTCCCACGGGTATTTGAGTAAGGAAAAAGGGCCCCTCTGGGCAGATGTAACCACACGGGTGCACAGCTTGGCTAGGTGACAGAGCCTTTTGGGAAGAAAATTCGTCCACCCTCTGGAAGAACGCAGCCCCACGCCTGGTAACCAGCTTGGTGAGTGGAATGCGGGCTGGATTTCAGCCCCGACTCTCTCCAGCTAGGTACCCCTGAGCGGTAAGCAACTTGCATTAGGAGAAGGTCGTTCATGCGCACTGATCTCATCCCAAGCATGGCTCCTCACCTCCCCTCATTGGATCCTTGGCCACCAACTTCAGGTATCAATCCTTGGGGGTCTAAGCTGGGGTGTGCCCTCTCCCTTCCAGGCTCTGGAGGCTGTGAACAGGCGGCTGCGGGAGCTGTACCCCGATAGCGAGGACGTCTTCGACATTGTCCTCATGACCAACAACCATGCTCAAGTGGGTGTCCGCCTCATCAACAGTATCAACCACTATGGTGAGCATGAGCATGAGAATGGGGGGTTTGCCCTGGGACACCCCTACCAGACCCCCAGGGATGGGGCCACACCTCTGCAGGATGGAGTTGTACTAACGGGAGCCCCAAGCCCAGTGTGTGCTGGTAAATTCGCTGTTTAAACAAACAAACAAACAAAACCCTGATTTGTAGTGTTGCTAGTTTTCAGGGTGTAAATATTTCCCCCAGGACTAGTTTCAAGCTATCAGTGGTTGAACAATACAAATGGCTCACAAAATTTCTGAATGTTTAACTGTGGGCTCTTGCAAGCCTGTCCAAGTCAGCTCCAGCACACCCCACTCTCAGTGTGATTAGGTGGGACACTTACTGCCTCCCTGCCTCAGTTTCTCTAACAGTGATGGGGCTAACAGGTCTCACAAGGCTGCTGGGAGAATCAGGTGCAGCTGTCAGAGCGAAAGGGCTTTGCGTCTTAGTCTAAACTCAAGGTTAAAAATAATAGACCCTCCAGAGCTAGCTTAAACCCAGGAGAATTTCTTATTAGGTTACAGGGGTGTCTTTCAGAGGACAGGAAATAAAATTGGGCCTACAAAGGCCTGAATCCAAGTACTGGAAATCTCTCCCAGGATCTTCTTTTCTTCAGGCCACATGAACATTTATTTGTGCTTCTCTAGCAAGTTTGCTCTTTTTTTTTCCTCTCTCCCCTGAAATTGGATTTCTCTGCTTTTCCTAAATAAAAACCATATTCAAGAAAACCGGGCCAGGCGCGGTGGCTCATTCCTGTAATCCCAGCACTTTGGGAGGCCAGGGCAGGTGGAACACTTGAGGTCAGGAGGTCAAGACCAGCTTGGCTAATATGGTAAAACCCTGTCTCTACTAAAAATACAAAAATTAGCCTGGTGTGGTGGTGCACACCTGTAATCCCAGCTACTCAGGAGGCTGAGCCATGAGAATCACTGGAGAGGAGAGGAGAGGAGAGGGGAGGGGAGGGGAGGGGATGGGAGGGGAGATCCACTTTGGAGAGAGAGAGAGAGACAGAAAAATAATACACCTGGCGGGGCTCGGTGGCTCGCGCCTGTAATCCCAGCACTTTGGGAGGCCGAGGCGTGCAGATCACGAAGTCAGGAGATTGCGACCATCCTGGCTAACACGGTGAAACCCTGTCCCTACTAAAAATACAAAAAAATTAGCCGGGTGTGGTGGTGGGCACCTGTAGCCCCAGTTACTCGAGAGGCTGAGGCAGGAGGATGGCGTGAACCCGGGAGGCAGAGCTTGCAGTGAGCCGAGATCACGCCACTGCACTCCAGCCTGAGCGGCAGGCAGAGCGAGACTCTGTTAAAAAAAAAAAAAAAAAAAAAGAATACACCTGTATTTATAGGTTTACAAAGCCTGGTTTTTAGCAACCATAAGAGTCTAGTAGGCATTTTAAAATCCTAATTTCAAATTGCTGGGAGCAGGATTGATATTAAAAATGTTTAACTACCTGCGTGACATCCACACCGCGTAATCAGGACGGACTCTCCCTATAGTGCTGAAGCACGGCTCCGAAGGACCCCTGCCATACCAGGCATTACCACCTTCTGTTGTGGACTCTGGGGAGGATGGAGGTCCTGGGTAAGGGGCTGCGAGAGTGACGGGTAACTTAAATGGGCTCAGAGCAGCAGCCGGTTTATCAACCAACAAATACTTTACAACCTTTGCAGTCATGAGGACCAGCGGACTGGCAGCCTAGGTAATCAGATTGGCTCAGCTTGGGTCAGGTGTCTGCTCTTATCCAATCAGCTATGACTAGGAGGCGGGGTCACACAAGCATGTAGCACTGTGATTCCTTGACAAGAGACTGTCCCTGTGAGCTGGGCAATTGCTCTAGAGATGTGATTGTCCGCACTTCATGAAGGATGGAGGGGCTCAGAGGGGAACACTGGCCTAAAATCACACAGAGACACTCTGTGCTGCCGTACCACACCCAGAACTAGGATGGCGTCCACTGGACACAGAGGGAAGCCTAGGGTTGACCCTGGCCTCATCTGGGTCCTTTACCTCCTTCCCAGACCTGTTCATCGAGAGGTTCTGCATGACAGGTGGGAACAGCCCCATCTGCTATCTCAAGGCCTATCACACCAACCTCTACTTGTCAGCCGATGCGGAAAAAGTGCGAGAAGCCATTGATGAAGGTAAGTCCAAGTGAGGAGGGAGAATATGGGGAGTGCAGCAAAGGGGTCCCTGAGGTGGAAGACCTGGTCCTAAAGTTCTGAGCAGGTGCTGGGAGTTGCCATGGTAACTAGAAGGCAAGGCTACTCAATACTTTCCTTAATTCTTATAATCTGTCCTATAAGTTCTGAAAGCAAGGCCCTACCCATTCCATCTTCCTACTTCTGGCCCTACTGTGTCATGGATGCTTTTACTACTCAGCATCACCCAGCTTTCTGTTTCCATGGAAACACTCTCTACAGCCCAGACAGCTACTTTCTTCCATGATTTCTCCAAGTCAGAAGGAGTTCTGATTCCTGTAGAACCAAAGGCAGCCTCTGCCCTGTCCTGGGCCAATGGGGAGGAGGATTCGTATCTAGTCCAGCCTGAATGGTAGGGTCTGGGGAATGGCCATCATCTCCAGCAGCTGGGCTGGCCAGTGCTTAGGGGAGTTTAGGAGACCCAGATGCAAGTACTGACAAAGAGAATGTCCCTCTATGTGTGTCTTCTTTATTTTTTTTATTTTTTTATTTTTGAGACGGAATCTCACTCTGTCTCCCAGGCTGGAGTGCAGTGGCGTGATCTCGGCTCACTGCAAGCTCTGCCTCCTGGGTTCACGCCATTCTCCCCCTTCAGCCTCCGAGTAGCTGGGACTATAGGCGCCCGCCACCATGTCCGGCTAATTTTTTGTGTTTTTAGTAGAGACGGGGTTCCACCATGTTAGCCAGGATAGTATGTGTGTCTTTCCAGGGGCAGTTTTGGGTGGTATCCATATTCTCAGTCCTCCCAACGAGGTGCGTATCCTATTGCAGGTGGGAGAAAACAGGCCCATACAGGAGAAAGGACTGGCCAGCTGCCTGAGAGGGCTCGTTAAGCTGAACACTAGTGGCAAGTTTCTTTATCAACCAACAATATATTCACGTTTCTCTTCCTCTTTCATGTTGCCTGCTGCCTGGAAGCCTGGTCTCTCTCCCCCGATAACTCACTCCCCTGAGCTGCTTTGGAGCTCCTAGAGGCTTTCTTTAACCAGGAACCAGGAGCCATTTTTCTAGACAGATGTCACACCCTCTGGTTGGGGCCTTGACACTGGCATGTAGGTGTGCCTCTGTGTGTTCGTAACTTGACCTCAGGCTAAGGAGCAAGATAATCGTCCACGGGGAGGCCCTGCTGAGGGTAGGGGTGGTTCTGGATCATCTTGGTTCCAGTGCTGGCAGAGCTGAGAAGGTGCTTGGCTTGATGCCTGGCACTGGCCCTGCTTGTAGCATCCTCAGGCTAGTGAAGTTGTGTGCGGGTAGCACTGCTCACTCCTCCCAAAGCTCACCTAAGCCCAGCCTCTGTGATCCTCAGTTCTCAAAGAGTTGGGCTGAAGTGGTCTTTGAAGAGATGGAGACTAGGGAATGGGCTCAGCTAGCAGCCCAGGTCTCCAGCCTCCAGCACTGGCTTTCTGTCATCTAGTGCAGCTCTAGCCTGGAGCCTGAACCCCTGAGAGGCATCCTTGGATCCCTGGAGGAGCCCGGGGTTGCAGAGAGTTTGTGCACACAACTAGCCATCACTTGTGCTGTCTCCCAGGGCCACCTAGGTTGTTTTTTGGAACCCCGAACAGCTGCCAGTAGGGCATACCTGGGTGTCATTGTGGCTGTAGACTGACGGTGCCTGTACTCACCTCACCCGATTGCAGCCTATGGTTTCAGCCCCAGAGGTGAGAGGCCCTTAATTTTACAGTGGTCCAGAGAAGGTGAGTGACTTGCTAGAACCAATGGTGAGGGAGTGACTGAGGCCAAGCCAGAGTTGGGGCTCCTTCCAGCCCCAATGTAGGTCTACAGCAGGGGTTGTAAAGCACCCCTGGCAGGAAGGCAGTGGCCAGTGGGACTCATGTTTGGCTGGTCCACAGCAGCATGATCTTACTAGGGGTCTAAGTATTGAAATTCCTTCACACTGGTTGGTAAATAGTTCCTGCCCTGAGTCCTGAGTGCCCTCCTCCCCCCCGGGACTCCTCCCAGACTTTTCCACAAAGCAATAACCAACAGGGTAACCTGGCAAGGCAAGGGCCCTAGAGATCTGCTTCAGAGCCACTGCTGCTGCCCTCTTCGTGGCCAGGATCCATGCACTACCAGTTTTTACATGTTTTAAATATTAGTTTTTATCAGCCTTGCCCTGAGTCCTGCATGAGGCAGGTGGGGCAAGGACAGCCTAAGTTAGCCCGCTCTGGCCCTACTGCCCAGCCTGAAGGCAGATAATGCTTGCCTCTCTCTGCCTAGGGATCGCAGCTGCCACCATCTTCAGCCCCAGCAGGGACGTGGTTGTGTCCCAGAGTCAGCTGCGCGTGGCCTTCGACGGGGACGCTGTGCTCTTCTCGGATGAGTCGGAGCGCATCGTCAAGGCCCACGGGCTGGACCGATTCTTCGAGCATGAGAAGGCCCACGAGAACAAACCTCTGGCTCAGGTGCTCCATATAGACCCAGAACCCCTGAGAGGAACAAGGCAGCTCCCCAGATCCGCCCTTGGCCTGCACTCCCAGCCTGGAACCAAACAAACCCCAGGCTCAGCCCAGATTCCAGCCCGGTCCCGTCAACCCTCTCACTTGACCACTGGCCCCCCATCAATGAGCTTCCACCCACTGTGTTGAGCCCACATCCCCTCACTGAAGTCCGAACCCCACTTTGAAGCCTCCATTCTCTAAGCCTCTCTCTAAGCCCATACCCACTCTCTGCAGCTCAAATCCCCATTTCTGAGGTCTCCTTTCCCTGCCTGATGTCCCCATTCTCTACATCCCCCCGTTCTCTGAAGTCCCTGCCTGCTCTGAAGGTCTCATTCTGTTTCTCTGAAGCTCCCATCGTCTCTCTGGAACCCTCACTTCCTCCCCTGAGATCCCCCACCCCTCTGAGAGCATGCCCACCCTCTTAAGAAGCCTGTTTCCCTCCCTGGAAACAGGAGGAAACGAACTGCTGGACTGGGACACCTCACTGGGGCAGGGAGATCCAGCTGGGTGTGGCATCTGGGGCAGACCATTTGCTTTGGGACACCTCCTGCCATCCATCCCTTAGCTGGGGGCATAGGGACACTCACCCTCAAACTGCTCAGTGTCTCTCAGAACAGAATATACCCTAGAGCTTGGTGGAAATTCCCTGGAGTTGGGGCTTTTGGATTCTCCAGCTCTGCTGGGAGCTCCTATTTGAGCTTTTAACAAAAATCTGCATGCTCAATAATCTCAGAGCCCCCCGCTCCAAGAGCTCAGCAGGTTTCAGTTGTGGCTCCTAAATATTCAGTTCACATCTGTTGTTGTGAGTTGCCTCTGAAATCCTTGGGAATCCAGGGCAGGAGAGTTATCCTACTAAGTGGTAAGCAGAGGCCCAGGAGACCACTGCTTATTCCAGTTCACCTAGCAAGCAAGAGGTCTCCAAGACGAGGAGCCCCCTTTTGTTTATTTCTAGCTGCTTTGGAAATAAGCAGTCTTCTTCATTGTCGTCTGCTTTTTTATTCTCACATCCTCAGGAAGCTTCATTGTTCTGGGCACTGTAGAGAATAAATTCTTTCCCTGAATAGAGAGCTTGAGGATGACACCCTGAGCCACCTTGGTGCCAGATGGGCATGGTTGATACTCAACAGTTACACATTTGCCCATCTTCTCCAGCTGTTTACAGCTGGAGTCCATTCTGATTGAAGGGTGCCCATTGCCATAGTTACTAGTTTTAATATCCTCCCTGTTGATGGGCACAAAAGGCCACACTTACAGAGCTTCAGGACAGACATCTGTATACCTTGATGGGCATATGGATGGAGGATACATATCAACAGTTGCCCTGAGAGTTATTCTGACCCTGCACCAGTATGCAATAACACAGTTCCCCTGACTGGAGCCCCACTGGCGCACACAGCAGCATAAGTAGGCATGAGCAGAACTAACTGAAAGATTTAGGGATCCTGAACTTTTCACACCAGACAAGACACTAGTGCTTTAGGGAGAGCAGGGGGCAAATATTTGGGAGGTGGTAGAGCTAACAGTGTTCCCCTTGCCTTCTCATAGGGCCCCTTAAAGGGCTTTCTGGAGGCACTGGGTAGGCTGCAGAAGAAGTTCTACTCCAAAGGCCTTCGGCTGGAGTGCCCAATTCGTACCTACTTGGTGACAGCACGCAGTGCAGCCAGTTCTGGGGCCCGGGCTCTCAAGACCCTGCGCAGCTGGGGCCTGGAGACAGATGAAGCCCTGTTCCTCGCTGGAGCGCCCAAGGGCCCCCTCCTAGAGAAGATCCGCCCACACATCTTCTTTGATGACCAGATGTTCCATGTGGCTGGGGCTCAGGAGATGGGCACCGTGGCCGCCCATGTGCCTTATGGCGTGGCACAGACACCCCGGCGGACTGCACCTGCAAAGCAGGCCCCATCTGCACAGTAGCTGAACCACCAGCTTTACTGATCCACATTGCTCCAGGCTCCCTGAAATACTTCAACACGTCCTCTGGTAGATCCCTCTAGTTTCTCACTGTTCTGTGCTTCTGCCTGTCTGCCCGCATCCCTGTGAGTGATGTACTTGTAGGAAATTATGCAGACGGAACTGGCATTCTCAACATCCCTCCTTTAGGGCAAATTCTGTGCCATGATCCTGAGTAGGACAGTAGGATTGTGCAGAGTAGCTGGATTTCAGGGGGAAGTTAATGGGTCTGAGAGAGGGAGGGTCAGAGAAGCCAGATTTCTCAAAAGGGACTTAGAATGAAAACTAACTCAATGTGGTGGAAAGAACACTGCTATGGGAGAGAGTAGATCTGGCTTCTAAGCTCTGTCCTGGAATTAACTGCATGACTTTGGGTAATCCCTCCCCTTCATGGGCCCCAGTTTCCCCATCTTTTGGGCGGTTTTCAAGCTCCCTTTTAGCCAAAGAAGCTTGGTTCTTTAAGATCGCCCTCTTAGAAGGAAGCGTTCTATGTCAGTGCTGCTGCTGGTATGTATGGCACCTTTGTGCAGATTACAAAAGGACACTGTCTAGGTGAATGAAGAACAAAAAGACAGCCCCTCCTCTGGCCTGACCCAGTCTCATGCTGGGGTACACAGCTTAGTTAGCAGGGATAGAGGCTGGATTTCACTCCCCATGTGTCCTTCAGCTCAGAGGCCTCTGTCAAATGGACAAAATGCAAAATCGCCCCCAGTAACTCTATCTATAATTTTACACATTTTGAAACCACTGGACAAGATGACCTACCTGCTCCTGTGATTCTCTAACCTGAATGGTCATCAGGGCTCAGCCCAGGAAGCAAGGGGAGTGAATTGAACATGCATACAAACTCTCCTCCAGCCAGCAGGGGGCACTGCAGGCTCTTCCTGGGGAGGAGTTTTAGTAGCTGCCTGCTCAGTGTTTCCTTTGCTCTTGCTTTGAGCCAAAGTTCAGTTGCTCCTGCCTGCCAAGACCCTCACTTCCACCGCCCTCACTCCCCCAGCTATTGCATCTTGTTGAACAGCTCTGCTGGTGGGGAACGGGGCAGAGCATCAGTGTCTACTGTTGTGGCCCCAATTCTCGGGGAAGAAAGTGCAGTAGATGAGGTAGGCGGTTGTCCAGGCTGAGCCCCAGGGTGAGGTGCTGCCTGGGGTGAAGTGGGAGGTGTCAGGAGGTCTGGTGTGAGACAAAGGGTACTGACAAAGTGATGCTTGGAGAGGAAGGAGCTGAAATGTGCACCAGCAAACTTCTCCAGCTATGGGATTGTGAGTGGAAGGCCAGTCAGAGCTGTCTTTGGAGGTAATGAGCTCTCCATCACTGGATGCTGTGCAAGGGCTTCCAGGATGAGATGACCTCCCCATGAAATGCATCAGCGGATCCTCCACATCTGCAGGAGCCCCTGCGGCCCCTTCTTCACCACTTTCAGAGAACTCTCACCACTTGATGAGTCAGCCTCCTCTTTTGCTGAGCATCCCCGGCTCTCTCCGAAGGGAGGGTAGAAGCACCAATGGCTGGCCCCCAGGAAGACGGAACGGGTGAGCAGACATCTGTGTGTGGACTGGTTGCCAGGCTTCTAGGAGCCTAGGCATGAGCAAGCACTTTGTAAAGAAAACCAGAAGTGTCATGAGAGGGGCAGGAGCCTGGAGGTATGGTGGCAGGAAATGGGGGAGGAGAGCACCCTGGGGTTTTTGATCTTTGACCTTCTGGGGACTCAGCTCGGGGTCTGAATGGGTTCTGTACAGTGTGGGGCAGGGTAAGAGATGCAGAAAGATATTCTAGGAAGGAGAACAAAGTGAGAAAGCAGAGGTGGTTCTCAAAATGAGCAATGATTTGGGCCAGAAGGGCTGGGCTGGGCTTCTGCTGGCATTGTCAGAGGTCTCCACGAAGCTGGTCCCAGGGAGGAATGGTATGACTGTGTGGAATGACTAGGGCAGACAACCACAGTGACTGCTTTATCAGGGGACACTGGCATTATTGCCCCTAGAAGGGCATATGATGATGTCTTTGCACGAGGTCATTTCCACTGCATAGCCAGGATCCTTCTGGCTAACAGAGGAGGCTTTGGGGGCAGAAGACCAGGATTGTCTCTACTTCCAGAGCTCCAAGCCTAGACAGAGGTACTGTGAGGGCCAAGGACAACCTCAAGGAAACGAAAAAGAAGTGAAGGAGGGAGCTGAGCCCCTGAGTTACCTTCATTCTTGGCTGAACTGCAGAAAGGCCCTCTCCTCACTGCCAGGGGTCAGCATCACCCCCGTGGAAGAGCCTCCAAGGCTCACAGAACTAGTGACTGCAAGAAGCCTACAAGGCCGGGCACAGCCCAGGCTCACAGCATGGCAACAGGCTGCCTGACCAGGGTGGACCTGTGCACTGGAGGCAGCACCAGATGTCACCTAATTAAGATAAACTGCAGGGATTCTGGGACCTGTGTGGTCTTGCCCCCAGGGCCTGGTGATGAACACCACTGATGATTCCATGTCTCTCAGGAAGCAGGAAAATATGATGCTGGAAGCAGAAAGATAAGGTGCAGCAAAAGCCATGGATTTCACTGGAGCCATCATTAATAGACACAGACAGCCCTGGGCAATGGAGAAAACACTAAGAGTCTAAATTCTATTATTGAAATCACAAACGAGCATCTCAGGCCTGGAAGAAAGCTTTCAGTCGCTGGAATAAAAATCTGCGGCGGCAGTCTCAGGCAGCAGTTACACGGGCCTCCTGATTGTCTTAGAGGTGAGGAGGTGCCCAGGGATGAGGAACACTGAGTGTCGTGTCACCAGGAAATTAAAAAGCCAGGAGAGCACCAAAGTCCCAGGCCTAACCAGGGAATGCAGCACTGAGGCGGAGCAGCCACGGCTTCTGAAACACTGGACCCCTTTAGCTGAGAGCACCACTTCCCCATCAAGCCCTGCAGAACACTGGTTCCAGGAGATGCCTGCCAGCAAAATCCCAGAGCCAATGGGACTGCTGCTTAGCTGAAAACTGAAGGCCCTGTTACTAAGCACTGAGACTGCTCAGCCAGTTGCAAAACATCCCCCTCTTCTATCTGAGAGCCCAATCAGAGTAGTGGGGATATATCAGAATATGCCAGAAAAAAACCAGAAGCTAGCAAGAAGTTCAAAGCCAAGATGGATTTGGCATTATAATGACACTCAATTTGTGTGCACCAGTACAGCCAAACTGATGACTAAAATCTTGAAATACCTCCATACCAGTTGGTAAATAATGCTGCGCTGAGTCCCCTGAATGTCTCTTCGTGGTCTCAGCTGACCCTTCCACTGTGAACGCTCCCTTTTCCCACAATGCAGCCTCCAGGAGGCCGCGGGGGCACTATGGCCAGTGTCTACTCTGTTTTGTGGTGTCCTGGCCATGCTGGTTTAGGGAGGTAAAGTAACTTGCCCAAAGCCATAGAGCTAGTAAGTGGCAGTGCTGGGACTCAAACTCATGTCCATCTGATGCTAGGACCCAGGTTTTCAACCATTTTGTCATACTGCTCATACATAGGCATGGAGATAGCCAGAGAAGCTCCATTCTGAGGTCTTCACTAAAGGAGTTTACTTACCCAACAGTTAACATGTTGATTTCCTGCATGGTGAAATGCTGGAATACATTTGAGTGGGTGCTTTTATTATAACTTCCTAAACAGCTAAAAATAATTTAAATTAGAGCCAAACATTTGCGAACACCTGGAAGCACTTTCAAACAATCCCAAGTTCTGAGAAACCCAGTGTGAAGACCCCTGTTTTGGGCTAATGCAGAGTTTGGCAAACTCTGGGCCCATGGGCCAGATCTGACCCATCACCTGTTTTTGTAAAGAAACTCTGATTGGGGCCAGGCGTGGTGGCTCATGCCTGTAATCCCAGCACTTTGGGAGGCTGAGGCGGGTGGATCACAAGTTCAAGAGATCGAGACCATCCTGCCCAACATGATGAAACCCCATCTCTACTAAAAATACAAAAATTAGCTGGGTGTGGTGGCGCATGCCGGTAGTCCCAGCTACTCAGGAGGCTGAGGCAGGAGAATCGCTTGAACCTGGGAGGCAGAGGTTGCAGTGAACCGAGATCACGCCGCTGCACTCCAGCCTAGCAACAGAGTGAGACTCCATCTAAAAAGAAAAGAAAAGAAAAAGATAAAGAAAAGAAACTGATTAGAACGCAGCCATGCCCATTTGTTTACCTATGTTTATGACTGATTTTGCACTGCTACAGCAGAGTTGAATTGTTGCAACAGAGACTGCAAGCTAAAAATATTTACTATCTGGCCCTTTACAGAAAAATGTGCGGACCTCTGGGCTAAGGCAGACAGCCTGGCTGACGCCTCAGTGGGACGAGCCAGGTCACATCCACCTATGCATCTGTGGGCGGAGGTTGGCTCCACTGCCGAGGGGAAGGGACATGGGGGCTCCATGCCCATCTAAAGATTCCAAGTTTTGACTATTTTCAAGCGACCCATGGTTCATGATAATTTGCAGTTTTGTCGATGTACTGATTTGACTTGGGTGTGCTCTCCCAAGCTGATGAGTGAGAGGGCAGGAGCAGGGCCCTTGGCTGGGGATGAGCCCAGCTGGCTGTCCAGCATAGCTTTGTATTCCCGACTGATTTCCTCATGAGGCCTCTTAGGCAATGATGAGCTTGGTAGGTGGATGGGCATTAGCTAAACATGAGTTTTGGATAGCTTGAAGTGCTCAGTGTTGATGTCAGAGGCTCCGAGCCAACAAGGTCATCCATGTACTTTCTGTGAAAGCAAGAACAAGTCTGTCGTGAAGAGGGTCCCATGAGGACTTCAGCCGGTTCAGAAGTTACTGATCATGGGCGAGAGAAAACTCCTGTAACAGCTGGAGTGGCAGTTTATTGTGGCTTGAAGGCATGTGAGCAATAAACACAAATACCCCTCATAATGGAATTGTGGATCAGGAGAATTCTAGGACCCTGCAAGTTAAGAGATTTACCAGGCTTCCGGGATCCACAGAAAGAACGGAGAGTATGGAAGATGCCCCATCTACAGCCATCATTGCTGTCGCTGTGCCATCATGATACTCTTCTCCACCAAGCCCAGACTGGGTCTCAGAATCTTTCTGTATCCAGCATTCCAGGCAGCCACTACCAGTGGGCTGGAGCTGGTGTGAACGATGAAACCTATTTTGCCATCCCTATTGGCGTTGGGTTTTGCTATCCAGAAGGCATGCAAGGTCCGGAATGTTCATCCTCTGAGGATATGACACAACTCTGAGGATGCCAGAGTCTCACCTGACTCGGGTAGAACACAAGGAGGTGGATGAATAGTATGGTGTGGCTGGCAGCTTCGCCGGCCATGGGTTTTATCCAGTCTTAAAGCAAAACACAAAACCACCTCCTTTCTGCCAGTAGGTGGCACTGCAGGCCGGCACACAGCTGCTGGCAGTAGTCAAATGATTCTACCCACTGATTTACTTTTCTCTCCTTGTGACTTAGTGCGGTGCTGGACTCTCCCCACCGTTAGCTCCAGCCAGCCAAAAACGACTTCAGGTGCTCTGGAAATGTTTGCTAAACACGCCCGAGTGACAGCCAATTGCTCTTGCCGACAATTACTGTGATTGTGTGTATGTATGCACACATAAGTTTGTGCAACAGGATAAAAATCGTACATGTACATGTATTTATGTGGGTGTGTGTAATGGGCCAGATATCTCAGCCAACGACTCTGTGTGTGTGTGTGTGTACTCACTATGTGTACAGATGGTTATCTCTGTTAACTGAGTGTCCTGGGACCCACATACTGATGGCCAGCCCTAGAATAGCTGTACCCATTTCCTTCATAACATGGGTATTTGCATATGTGCAGCTTGGGGGCCATTGAGACCAGCCCCCAACCTCTGGCCAAGAAAATCTTGGCTCCTAACCCTCTGCCTCCTACCCCTACTCCTGAGCCTTGGGAAGGAAGTGGTAGAATCTGTGTAAGGACAACCCTTTTGACTATACCTGCCTCATCATCTCCATTTGTTTCTTCCCTCCTCCTAACAGTGCCAAGGCCAACATGTCCAGTTGGGCAGATTATGCACTGCAAAAATCTAGAGGGCGCCATTGGTACTGTGACATGGGTGGTACCTCTTAGACACCTGCACAACCTGCCAATTGTATACAGATGCCCTGGTCATCTCATGGCCATGGCTAGGAAAGTTGCCTTCCTTCCCCGCACCAGCCCTGCCCAACCTAGACAAAGATTCCTGCCTCTGCTTGAGTGTTCTAATGTGGCCCAGAAGTGACTTACCATTGACCTTGATTGGGAAGTATCTCCCTGATGGGCCATCCCCTAGAGGCCTTTGGAATTCCATTTATAAAAGTGAAATGTGTCTGGGAACTTTGCAGTTACTCATCTTTGCAAAGTGAAAGCCTCCGTAAGGCAAACCAAAGCTGTGAAGACTGGGGTCACTGACTCCCACACTCCTGGCCTGTGGGTGAATATATGCCTTCATGGCCATCTGCCACGGAATTAGGTAAAGGCCTCAAGGCTAGTCTTGTAGCTAGCTGCCGCAAAGAAGCCACCAAGAAAATCACTGAGGTCACCCTAGACTGGATGCCTGGGCCGGGGTCACAAACCCCAGTGCCTACAGAGGCCAAGCAGGAAACATAAATGAGTGGAGAGGATTAAGCCAGGTCTTCAGTGAGAATGGAGAACGCTGTGGTCTGCCATGGTTGCTGCCACATGGGAATGTGGCCTGAGATTGCCAGATAGCCCACTCCATTTTTGAAGAGAAGCTGGGAATCTGGTCGTTTAAATGCTGACAACTATTTTGAATTTAGAAAACACCATCCGGGCCAAATAAAACATATTCTGTAGGCGAGATCAGGCCCTCGGATCTCCAGTTTGCATCCACTGGCCCAGGCCCAGAGACTTGGGTTTTTAAGACCCAAGTCACTGAGAGTCTGAGGATATTACACTCAGATTCTCACTGTTGGATCTTTAAGAGACCTCAGAGATGATCTAGTTCAGCCTTTGTGTGTTCAAAACTGCATATGTACAAAGTGTTTTTTTTTTTTTTTTTTTTTTTTTTTGAGACGGAGTCTTGCTCTGTCGCTCAGGCTGGAGTGCAGTGGCACAATCTTGGCTCACTGCAACCTGCGCCTTCTGGGGTCAAGCAATTCTCCTGCCTCAGCTTCCCGAGTAGCTGGGATTACAGGTGCCCGCCACCACGCCCAGCTAATTTTTTTGTATTTTTAGTAGAGATGGGGTTTCACCATATGGCCAGGCTGGTCTCGAACTCCTGACCTCAGGTGATCTGCCAGCCTCTGCCTCCCAAAGTGCTGGGATCACAGGCGTGAGCCACCACACCTGGCCTACAAACTTCTTTATTAAAGTAATAGCGCATATATACTTAACTTCTGGTTTCTACTTGAGAGCATGTCAGTAACCTCCAATATAGAACACGATGAAAAATGAAACTGTACGCATAGTGTTGCTTGTATCTACCTGTCAGAAGCCCTTTGCTTTGATAGCATTTGCTGCCTCAGTCTTCCTCATCACCCAACCTCTCCAGGTTGTTTGTTATGATAAACCTAAGTGCCTCCGTAAATGGTTAGAGCATGTGTTTCTTCATCTTTGTGACTCCCCTTGTCTGGGAATAAGACTGCTTGTACTTGTCCCAGCTTTGCCCTCTTTGGCCTGCTAGTAGCACACCCCATCGATCCAGAGCTGTCTGGCTCTTTGTAGCATTTACCTGGTCACATGATAAAGGGTGCTGAGTGCTTGTCAGTGTGGGTCCCTGTCACTTCTCATGCATGTCCTATATCTTAATTTTACCACATGTGCTTCTGCTTCTTAAAAGCCATTCAAATAAATGGAGAGGGTTTTAATTAACTTACATTGTCTTGTTTTTTCCCCATAATTGTATTCACAAACTGGCATATGGCCCCTCATGAAATGCTAATGGTGATGTGGGTAATGAGCAGGCCTGGGACCGATTTATCCATTAGAGCTGGGGTCTTTCTGTAGAATCTGTTCCACCACATGAAGACCACCCTGAGGGGAGATTCTGCAATGGAGAGCAGCCTGAGACCATCAGAAGGCAAGCTTCCCCCAACAGGGCTCCTCACATGGACTCGGTGTTCCCATCTGGAACCACCAAGGGTGGGGATGGAGTGGGGGAAGAAAAGAAAAGACAGGATGTGAGATGAAGGAAGAAGGGGATAACTCAGACTCCAACCCTCACATCATTCTTCTTCCTGCACCCCAGGGTCTTCCTACACTCCAGGATCTTCCTGCCCCTCAAAGTGTCTGCAGAGCAGGAATCCAAGAGTGGCTTTGCTGGGTGGTTCTTATTCAGAGCCTCTCGTGAGGTTGTAGTCAAGCTGCCAGGTGGAGCTGCAGTCAATGGAAGGCTTGCCTAGGGCTGGAGGAGCTGCCTCCAAGATGGCTCACTCACATGGCTGTTGGCAGATGACCAGAGTTCCTCGCCACAATGTTACCTGAGTGTCCTCATGACATGGCTGTTGGCTTCCCTGAGAGTGAGTAATCCAAGAGAGAGCAAGGCAAAAGCCAGACCATCTTTTATGACCTAGCCTTGGAAGTGACATGTCATCACTTCTAGCATATTCCATTGGTCACACAGACAAACCCTGTTAGAAGGTGAGAGGGGACTACCCAAGGAGGTGAATATCAGGAAGTGGAGATGATTAGGGGCCATCTTGGCGGTTGGCTACCACATATTATTATACCTCCATCAGTCTGGTACACCTGGGGCCCCCAACATTATGTTAACCGTTCTTCTGCCCCGTGGCAAGACTAGACTTGAATGTTTCTCCTGGATTCTCCAACCTGAAGTCCCCTCAGTTTCCCACCTGTCCCCACCCAGTCACCAGGGATGGAGAGAAATATGATTCTTCATCTACTTCCTTCCTCACACCTTCTGTCCAACATTCCTTCAGGGGCCTTGGAGTCACCTACTTGGGGACATCATCAAAACTGTTCTGAGATGTCTTAGTCTCATGGTAAAATTTTTATAATGTCCGTAAGGCCAGTGGTCCCAGGGCTATTTGCCCTGTTTTATAACCAGTGGCCCATGTCCAAGATGAGGGAAAGGCAGGGGTCGGGGAAGGGCGGCATCCCAACACCCCCTCCTTCCTAGGCCTTGGATATCAGCCCCAGCCTCTGGTGCCATAAATGAATCCTCTGCTTTCTGACATGGTCTTGGACTGGATTTGGGAATAAAAGCCCCATGATGTGATCCAGATGTGACTGTGGCTTGGAGCTGGAACAGAAAAACAAAGGAGTAACCAGATAAAGAAATCACAGACATAATTCTTTCTCCTCCCGTGTGCACTCCCTTTTCAACTTGCAAAGCTCATCCATGACCTGAGGCCTATGTGTTCTGTTTTTCTCTTGTGCTTACTAGTAGCCAGTTTTATTTGCCCATAGGTCATTTAAAGAAACATTATTTTTGGCTGGAGCCGTGACTCAAGCCTGTAATCCCAACACTTTGGGAGGCCAAGGCAGGTGAATCACGAGGTCAGAAGATTGAGACCATCCTGGCCAACATGATGAAACCCCATCTCTACTAAAAATACAAAAATTAGCTGGGCATGGTGGCATGTGTTTGTAGTCCCAGCTACTCAGGAGGCTGAGGCAGGAGAATTGGTTGAACCCAGGAGGTGGAGGTTGCAGTGAACCAAGATCACGCCACTGCACTCCAGCCTGGGCAACAGAGCGAGACTCCATCTCAAAAAAAAAAAAAAAAGGAAACATTATTTTTATAAACAAGTAACTCAAGGAATAAAATTACAAATTCACATCATAATAGTGAATGGAATAGACTCAGTTCTAAACACTTTATACATTCATTTAATTCTCACAACAACCCTATGAGGTAAATACTATTATTATCCCTTATTATCCCCATTTTACAGATGAGGAAACTGAGGCTCAGAGAGGTAAGGTAACTAATTCAAGGTTCACAGCTAATAAGTGGCAGAGCTTTATTTAGACTCAAGTTGTCTGGCTCCAGAGTGTCTCTTTTTTTTTTTTTTTTTTTGATGTAGAGTCTCCCTGTGTGCCCAGGCTGGAGTGCACTGGTGCAATCTCGGCTCACCGCAAGCTCTGCCTCCCGGGTTCATGCCATTCTCCTGCCTCAGCCTCCCCACCAGCTGGGACTACAGGCGCCCACCACCACGCCTGGCTAATTTTTTGAATTTTTAGTAGAGACAGGGTTTCACCATGTTAGCCAGGATGGTCTCGATCTCCTGACCTTATGATCCTCCTGCCTCAGCCTCCCAAAGTGCTGGGATTACAGGCGTGAGCCACAATGCCCGGCCCAGAGCGTGTCTCTTAAGCACTACATTATACTGACTCTCTCATGTTATTTTACAGATAAAACGCACAAAAGAAATGTTGAGCTTACACTTAAGTTTGCTTGAGCTATGTCCCCCTGAACCTCAGGGTAGTACAAATCATCTTCTGTCATTTGAGTTCCTCTGGGGGATACATTTGAGGAGTGGTTTTAATGGGGACCTCCCTAACAGCAGAACCATCTGTTTCTTACAGAGCCAAAAAATACTGGTTCCCCTCACTCCACTGTTTTCTGTTCTGGGCAGGGGAGGCACGAGTGAAATATTCTCATCCACATCTTGCAGAGGAAGAAACTAAGTCTTAGAGAGGGGAAGTGACGTGTCTGAGCACACACACAATTAGATTCAGAAAGGAAACTGAATGCCAGGCTATTTCTCTAAATTCAGTGCCATTCCCTCTGAAACACCACATTTCACCTGACTTAATCTGTGCCCTAGCTCATTTGAGTTGCTACAACAAAATGCCATAAACAGGGTGGCTTATAAATCACAGAAACTTATTTTTCAAAGTTCTAGAGGTTGTGAAGTCCAAGATCAAGGCATTGGTAGATTTGGCGTCTGGTGAGGTCCCCCTTCCTGGTTCATATATGGTACCTTCTAGCTGTGTCCTCAAATGGTGGAAGAGGTGAGCTAGCTCTCTAGGGCCTCTTTTATTTTTTTAATATTTATTTATTTATTTATTTATTTCTGAGGTGGAGTCTCGCTCTTGTCGCCCAGGCTGGAATGCAGTGGCGCCATCTTGGCTCACTGCAACCTCCGCCTCCCAGGTTCAAGTGATTCTCCTGCCTCAGCCTCCCGAGTAGCTGGGATTACAGGCATGCGCCATCACGCCCAGCTAATTTTTGTATTTTTAGTAGAGACGGGGTTTCTCCATGTTGGTCAGGCTGGTCTCAAACTCCCGACCTCAGGTGATCAGCCCGCCTAGGCCTCCCAGTGCTGGGATTATAGGCGTGAGTCACCACACCTGGCCTGGGGCCTCTTTTATAAGGACACTAATTATAAGGACACTAATCCCATTCATGGACTTCCACCCTCATGATCTCATAACCCCCCAAAGGCCCCACCTCCTAATATCATCACATTGGTGATTAGGTTTCACCATATTAATTTTGGAGAGGCATATTCAGACCATAGCAATTTGAATCTTCATTCTTTTTTTAAAATTTAATTTAAAGTTTCGGGATACATGTGCAGAATGTTCAGGGTTTTGGGGGGTTTTATTTTTGAGACCAAGTCTTGCTCTGCCATCCAGGCTGGATTGCAGTGCCACTTGAACCCAGGAGTGCGGCTCAGTGCAATCTCCGCCTCCTGGGTTCAAGTGATTCTCCTTCCTCAGCCTCCCAAATAGCTGGGATTACAGGCATGCACCACCACACCCAGTTAATTTTGTATTTGTAGTAGACACAGGGTTTCACCATGTTGGTCAGGCTGATCTTGAACTCTTGACCTCAGGTGATCCAACCATCTCAGTCTCCCAAAGTGTTGGGATTACAGGCGTGAGCCACTGCGCCCAGCCTAGGTTTGTTACATAGGTAAAGGAGTGCCACGGTGGTTTGCTGCACCTACCTACCCATGAATCTTCATTCTTTCATTCCTCTGGCAAAGTTCCCCTTAGAAGCCCTATGAAGCTCCAAGTGGTATAAAGCTCATCCCAATGTGAGAATAATATAGCCACGGCCCAAGGCTATGAACTTGTTACCTGCTTGCTGGGTGATGTTGCAAAACATGTACCCTCTGTGGCTGCCAGGAGAGTGCATAACTCACATCTCCTTCGAGAGAACCTGCTGCAAGGAGCATGATTACCCAACAGCCTGCAGCAGCTGTCCCTCTGGGTCAGGCCCGGGAGCTAGAGGCCAGGGCGTCCTCTTCGCACTGTGTGCCCAATGGCAGGGACCAGGCCCTCCCCCAGCTCCCACCCCCAGCTCCCACCCCCACACCCATGGCCATCTGACTTCAGGAAGCTCAGTCCCTCCCCTCCCACCTCTCCCAGTGTCCTTGTCCTGCTGACATCACGCACACACGGAAGAGAAATATGCAAGATTCCAGAGAGGCCAGAGTGTGGGAACCAGGACAGATGCTGCTGGCCCTGCCCACAGGCTGCCACGCCTCCAGAGCCTCTGGGTGCTGCCAAGGGGACTCTGGAATGTGCCCGAAGCTTCTGGCTTCCTCCATGGTGGGCCACCCTCCAGGGCCTGGGAAAGCTAGGGAGGCTCTGAACACCCAGTCTGCCATTCCACCCCTGCGTGGCTCCTGCGGGACTTGTACTGTCTGAATGTAGGGGTGGGAGTGTATAAGCTTCAAGACAGCAGGGCCAGCCCAGCTGCTTTGCTCTCAGGGGCCCAGATAAGTAGAGCATGAACTCTGCAGCCCAGGGACAGGGAAGGCAACCAAACCAACATGTTTATCACCTTACTTAGAGAAGGAGCTTGGAAGTGTGTGGGTGTACATGCATGTGTGTGTTATAGACAGACAGACACAGACAGATGGTCCCAGCCCCCACCCTCGCTAGCCCCAGGGGTAGCTTGTGTGCCGCCTGCTCTGCACATGTGGCTCCCAGCAGCTGCACATTCCGTCAGTGACCAGCTGTGGCAGCAGCTGTGGAGGTGGAAAGTGAGCGCCCGATGGGTCCCAGAGGAGCGGGGGAGGAGGGCAAGGGGAGGACAGGAAGGGCCTGGGATGAGCAGGGGGTGGGGGGAGGGGGAAGCAAGGAGGCTCAGACTGTTCTCAGGATGGAACGGGGAACAGGAAAGTGGCGATGGGGTGCCTGACATCTGGGTGTGGCACAGAGAGCTTGCAGAGGTCCAGGACAGGCCCAGCACATCCCGGCTAGGTCTTGCCATGTGGGTGGACCAACATGAGTGTAAGGAAAACGACTGGGCAGTTGGATCTATGGGTCTGAACCTGAGAAAAAAAGTCTGTATTTGAGATATAAATTAGCGAATCGTTTGCTCACAGAAGGAAAAGCCAGGGAGTAGGTGAACCACCTAGGGAGAGAGTGGATGGAGACAGAGGCCGAACCCAAATATAACATTAGAGCACCCACTCTCCACAGCAGGCATTGCTGTCTGCATCTTACCTCACTTAACCCTCACAACAACCCTGTACAGCGAGTGGCTTTGGTATCATCCCATTTTACAGATGAGAAAACCAAGGCACGGAAAGGCCACACTTGTCCTGGCTCACTTTCTGTCTCACTGTGTGGCCCTGGGGATGTTTCTGTCCCTCTCTGGGTCTCAGTGTCCCTAGGCTCAAAGTCAGGACAAGGTCCTGCAGAGGAAAGACTGAGTGGTACCTGAGTGCTCCAGGCCCCTTCTTCCCCCTACTTCATCCTGGGCCATGGGCCGGGAAAGTCCTTGTATGTCTCTGCTGTTTTTCTAGGGGCCAGGACAGACATAAACTATTACACAATTAATAACCGCCAACCACCACCCTGGGCATCTCCGTGCCAATCATCTCCTCTGAGACCCCCCAGATACCTCCACCATGCAGCAGTTAGAGGCTCGGTGCCTGCCCAGCAGTGGTCTCTGGAATCCTGTTCCAGTGTATAGTCTATGTGCAAGCCAACCGTTCAGAGCCCAGGCCATATCAGTTTAGTGATGTGAATACCAGCCTCAAGAGCAGACGGGGCTGACCTAGTGTGGGCTGAGTGATAGAGAAAGTATTGCTGCAACTGAAACTCATCACTGAAAATCTCCAGCTCGCTCAGCTCTGGGACAGAGAGAAAGGAGCAGAGGGTAGAATAGAGGGCCCGTCTCATCCTCCCTCCCTTTGGATTGAGGCTGCCTGCTACTCCTGGGCCTCTCACCCTTTTCCTTACTTCTGACTCCCTCTCCATCAGTGAGCAAATTCCTCCTGAGGTTCTACTGGTCCCTGGAGTTGCGTGGGGTGCCCTCTCTCATGGACCTGCCCCTCTTTTTTTCTGTTTATTTTTTCCCCTTAGAGATGGGGTCTCACTCTGCTGCCCAGGCTGGAGCGCACTGGTGCAATGAAGGCTCACTGCAGCCTTGACCTCCCGGGCTCAGGTGATCCTCCCACCTCAACCCCTTGAGTAGCTGCTATTATAGGCTATTACTGTGCCTGGCTGACGTGCCCCCTTTTTAAACCTGCTTCCGCAACCCTCCACCCCAGACACTTCCCAGTCCATGGCATCCTGCCCTTGCCTCTGCCTCCCTTGCCTCTGTGACCTCCTGATCACACTTCTTTCCTCTTAGAGCCCCTGGACTGGTGACCAAGCCCTTTTTCTTGGCTCTTGGTTGCCTTGGTCCCTGGTGCTCCATTCTCGCAGGATTCTCCTCCTTCTTCCCAGAGAATCTGTGGTTACTGTTTCCCAGGGTCCTAGCCTAGGTTCCCCTCCCTTCTGGATCTGCACTAGCTCCTTGGGACAGCTATGTCATGTACCCCATGTCTTCAGCCACCAAATCTCTACTCCAGCCCAGACCTCTCCCTGGGTTCTCCTCTTGGGTGTGCCCTATGTCTCACAAACAGCATGTCCATAGTGAGCTCCTTCCCTTCTCCAGTGTTTCCCATTGGTGCTCATCACCCTCATCCATTCAGTCACCCAGACAGGAACCCAGTATCACTCAAATCCAGTCCTTATTGCCTGGCCTGTTTTAAGAGTCTCCTGATTGGTCCACCCAGCTCTAATGCAGGATGCAGTGGTTACCAGCATGAATTCTGGCGCCAGACTGCCTGGGTAGAATCCTATTTCTACCACTTAGTAGCTGTGTGATTTGGGGTAAGTTACTTAACCTCCCTGTGTTTCAGGGTAACTTATGAAGAAAAGAGGTTTAATTGGCTCACGGCTCTGCAGGCTGTACAGGAAGCATAGTAGCAACTGCTTCTGGGGAGGCCTCAGGGAGCTTCCAGTCATGGTGAAAGGCAAAAGGGGTTGAACAGGCACGTCACATGGCAAAAACAGGAACAAAAGAGGAAGCAGGGGAGATGCCACACACCTTTAAACACCAGATCCGTGAAAACTCACTATCATGAGAACAGTACCAAGGGGATGGGACTAAACCATTCATGAGAAACCCACCTCCCTCACCTCCCACCAGGCCCTACCACCAACATTGGGGATTACAATTCAACAGGAGATTTGGATGGGGACAGAGATCCAAACAATATCACCATTCCGTTGATATTCCATGCTTGTTCCTACCTCAGGGCTTTCCACTTGCTGTTCCTTCTGCCTGGAATCCTCTTCCCTCAGATCTTCTCAGATTCCCTCTCTCCATTCGGGTCTTTGCATAATGATTCATCCTCAGAGAGGATCTCCTGACCCCTAAGTAAAATAGCCACCAATCCCCCAGTTACCCTATGTCTCTACCTCACTTTATCTTATTTCACAGCATCAATTAATATTACTAACATTACATTATATGTGTTGCTATATGTTCATCACCCAAAGCTCTGGCCCCTGCAATGTGAGAATGGCCCAATCCAAATGGCAAGAAGACTCTCGTGGGTGGGTGGACAAGGCAGAAAGTGGTTGGGGATGAAGCTGGAGAGATGGGCAGGGGCCCGAGCTTAAGGGATGGTACCTCAAGTGTGCCCTGGACTGTCCTGGCATGATTATTAGTATTGCCTCCTTTCACTCTCGTAGGCGCCCAGGTTATTACAGCCATTCTGTGTATAGGGCATGGTAAGCAGTTGGCATTTTATTTCAAATGGGATGTGAAGCATGTGGACGGTTTTGAGCAGGAAGTGACATGATCTGACTGGCATTTAAAAGGATCATGACCAAGTCCTTGAAACACTCTTTTGGCTCCTGCCCACACCCACACACACACACTCCACTCTCCTCCACTGCCCTTTCAGTCTTCTCTGGCAGCTCTTTCTCTTCTACAACCTTTAAATCTTGGAGTTTCTCCAGACTAGTGGTTCCCAGCTGGGGGCGATTTCTCCCCCAAGGGACATTTGGTATTTTATCTGGAGATATTTCTGATGGTCACAACTGGAGCGGGTATAACTGACCTCCAGTGGGTAGACGTCAGGGAGGTTGCTTACCATTCTACAATCCACAGAACAGCCCTGCACAATACAGAATGATCTGGCCCAAAATGCCAGTAGTCTCGAGGTTAAGAAATCCTGCACCAGATTAGTACCATCCAATAGGAACATCATGGGAGCTGAATAAGCAGTTTAACATTTTCTAGTAGTCACATTTTTAAAAACCTAAAAAAAAACAAGGGAAGTTAATTTTACTAATATATGTTATTTAATCCAATATTTATAAAATATTATCATTGCAACATGTAATCATAACAAAAAATATCAATGACATAGTTGACACTTAAAAAAATTCTGGTGTGTATTTCATACTCACTGCACATATAGCAATTCAGACCAGTCACATTTCAAGTACTTAATAGCCATAGGGGGTTCGTGGCTATTATATTGATGGCATAGCTCTAGGGTCAGTACTACATAATATATCACAATGTTTAAGAGCTGCATAATTGGCTGGGTATAGTGGCTTACTCCTGTAATCTTAACACTTTGGGAGGCCAAGGTGGGAGGATTGCTTGGCCCCAGGAGTTGGAGACCAGCCTGGGCGACATAGTGAGATCTCATCTCTACCAAAAAAAAAAAAAATTTTTTTTTTTTTTTTTTTTGAGATAGAGAGTCGCTCTGTCGCCCAGGCTGGAGTGCAGTGGCGCAATCTCGGCTCACTGCACGCTCCACCTCCCGGGTTCACGCCATTCTCTTGCCTCAGGCTCCTGAGTAGCTGAGACTACAGGCGGCCGCCACCACACCTGGCTAATTTTTGTATTTTTAGTAGAGATGGGTTTTCACCGTGTTAGTCAGGATGGTCTCGATCTCCTGACCTCGTGATCTGCCCACCTCAGCCTCTGAAAGTGCTGGAATTACAGGCATGAGCCACCGTGCCCGGCAAAAAAAAATTTTTTAAATTAGCTGAGCATGGTGGTATACACCTGTAGTCCTAGCTATTCGGGAAGCTAAGGTAGGAGAATCACCTGAGCCAAGGAATTCAAGGTTTCAGTGAGCTATGACAGCACCACTACACTCTAGCCTGGTGACAGAGCAAAACCTTGTCTTTATTTTAAAAAGAAGGGGGAGTGCTGTGTAAGGTAATAAAGCCTAATGTTTTGGCTCTGGAACTGAACTGCCTTGTTAAATTCCAGCCCTTCCATTTATTGCCTGTTGGCCTTAGGTAGAGTTACTCTACCTCTCAGCCGTCGTTTCTCACTTGTAAAGTGGGGATTATAATATTACTACTTTATAGAGTTGTCAAGGATTAAATGAGTTCATATTTACAAAACACTTAGAATAGTTTCAGGTTTTATAATAAGCGCTCACCAAATGTTAAGTATTTAGCTAGGCTCCTGCTCTGTCTCCATCCACGTTTTCTGAGTGATCCCATCTGCTCCCATAGCTTTAAATGCCATCAATTACCTAATGACGTCCAAATTTAATATCCAGCTGAGACCCTTTTCTGAACTCCAGACCCTCTATTTAACTGTGCACTATATTTTGATGATCCAAGACATCTCACATGAAATGTCCACCACGGAGCCCTTGACCTTCCCCTGCAAATCTGCTTTTCTTCCAATCTTTGCTATCTCAGTCAATTACACAGCGCAGACATCCAGGAGGCTTTCTTGACTTCTGCCTTTCCAGGGAATGCATAGCGCATGGATTGTGCAACTTCTCTGTTGGTTGAGGTTTCCACTGACTGGCATGTGCCTGCAGAAGTGATGTGAGTACTGAGGGCATTTGGAATGAGAGTCCATAGTTGTGGCTGGGGCGACCACCAGGGCTTCCTGGTACTGATCGCTCATGACAGTTGCGCCTACCAGTATGTATTTGTAAGTCTGTCTGTGTGTATGTATTTGCACACCTGGCCACCTGGTTGTGTCTGTGGATGTGTGTGGAAGGGGGCACAGGAACGTTCTTTCCCATCAAGTAATCAAGTGTCCCCCAGCAAGCAGGCCTTGCTGTGGGGGTGGAAGCACAGTTATTCTCAGATGACCAACCCCATTCTCCCACTTGAAAGGGTGACTTCCCTCAGGGCCTGACCTGGTAGCGGGCAAAAAGGAAGACTTCTCTCATGTCTAACCCAGCACACCAAGACCTCCTCTATCTCCTCTTCCCTGCCCAAGAAGTCCACCTCCAGGATGCTCTCATGCAGCTTCCTCTGGAGCCTTGGGAGCTTCCCTGAGGTACTGGGCGCCTGAGGATGACCGGTGGAATCTGAGAACTTCCCACGAGTCCCCCTCCCTAAGGACAGGGCAGCTAGAGCCCTCCCTGAGTGAACGGGTTGGTGTGTTGTCAGAAGCAGAGGCCCCAGGAAGAGAGGCTGGAGGGTGTCTCCCCTTTTCCTCTCCTTCTCCCACTTTGAGGCCCTGCCAGAGCGTCTAGAAGGAGCCCTTTCCTGGCCTCCTGGCCTCCTGGCCGCCCAGGACAACTCGACCTCAGGTGAACTGGGAACTGGGAACTGATTCCCAGGGACAACCCACCACTGCCACCAAGCCAGGCCTTTAGGGACCTCGGCCAGAGCCCAGCTTTCTCAGACGCTGTGGCCACAACTTCAGCCGTCCCTTTTGGGGGTGACTGCCACCTCTCAGAAGTGTGTCTTCCTCTTGCCCCCACCACACTATTCCACTTGCTTCGGGCCCCTATGGAGGAGCTGCTGGGGAATTCTTGTTGAGGATCAGGCCCCAACCACCCCGACTAACCTCGACAAACTTGATGTGTCTGCTGCCTCCAGAACACCAGGAGGCAGGAGCGCGCGGGGTTGACCCTTGCGGAATCCCAGGCATCGAAGCGGCGCCTCTACAGGCCAGCAGCGCCCAGGTGACCCAGGGACAGACTGGGACTCCTGGCTTCCCCGCCGGGCCTCCCAGGGCACCTGCCCAAGGCCACCCAGCGCGCGGCAGCCGAGACAGCGGAGCACGGCCGGACCTCCCAGCCGTCGGTGAAGGCGGCGACCGCCCAGGGCCTTCCCACGGCTCGGCGGCGCGTCACCGCGGGGGCGAAGGGGCGCCTGGGCGCCCGGGGCTGCGGCGCAGGAAAGGGCCCTGGGAAAGGGCGGCGGCGGTGCCCCTGAGGCGGGGCCGGGGCGGGGCCGGGGCGGGGCCCGACTTCCCGACTGGGAGCCCTAGCCGCGGGGCTGAGACCCGGGAGCCTGCGTTCGCCATGAAGCGACCCAAGGAGCCGAGAGGCTCCGACGGCGAGTCCGATGGACCCATCGACGTGGGCCAAGAGGGCGAGCTGAGGTAAGGGCCGGGATGCGGGGACTGAGCACGCGGAGGGCGAGCGAGGTGGGGGTCGGTCCGACGGGCTCGCCGAGCAGGCGGGCCAGCCCTCCAGCACCGCCTGGGCAGAGGCGGGTGAGCGCGGGGCCACAGGTGTCGGCGTGTGGGGCGTGTGTGGGCTGTGCCTTTACACGCATGAGTGCCTGGATCCTGTGCGCTCTCCGTCGTGCAGGGCTGGGGATGCTGGCACGGAGGTAGAGTTCAGCTCGGGGGATCTGGTGGCTAGTGGGTTATCATCTATCGGTTGAAGTGGCCTAAGGGAGGCCACTGGCAAGGAGTTTTCCCTGGAGATTCTAGAAAACTCTCATAGACTGATGGTACCCTAGCCCCTGTCCGGAATCTGCTGACGATGCAGAGTAACCACATTCTTTCCCAATTTTATCCTAGTTTGGATGTAGTTTTCATGTAGTCCACAAATTATTTCAGGAAGAAGAAAACTTGTCCTCCTTTGAGCAAACTGGACTTTGGATTTAGGATCTTAGTATTGAAGAAAATAATAAGCGACTTGCAAGGGCCTAGACTCCATTTCCAGTGTGCCTCCTATCGTGCCCCCCTGCTGCCAGTGTCTTTCAGCTCCTAGTAGACAGTCTGACCTGCTTCAAACCTGTCGAACAAATTGCACTTGTATAGTTCTGCTACCTCGCAGTTCTGTGAACTGTCTAAGCTTCAGTTTACTTATCTGTTAAATGAGCATTAATAATAGAACTAAATTCATAGAAGTATTGGGAAAACCAAATGAGGTAAAGTATGTCAAGGGCTTAGCACAGCACATGCTTAGGCACACACCATGTGATTCCCAGCACCCTGAAAGAGCTGCAGGGCTGACTGGGAGTCTGAAGACCTGGGTCTCAGCCCCAAATCTGCCACCAACTCACTATGTGGTCTTGGGCTATTGGTTTCCCTGACAGAGTCTGTCCTGAGTCTGTTTCCCCACCAGTAAAACAAAGACAGCAGTGGAAAAGAAAGGAATACTTCATCTCTCTTGGCTCATCCAGACTTGACTCTCTCGAACAGAATTGGAGGGGAATTCAGTTAATCCATCCTTCCTTCCTTCCTTCCTTCCTTCCTTCCTTCCTTCCTTCCTTCCTCTCTTCCTTCCTCTCTCTCTCTCTCTTTCTTTCTTTCTTTTTCTTTTTTTTTTTTTGACACAGTCTCACTCTGTTGCCCATGCTGGAGTGCAGTGGCATGATCATAGCTCATGGCAACCTTGATCTCCCGGGCTTAAGTGATCCTCCTGCCTTGGCCTCCCAAAGTGTTGGGATTACAGACATAAGCCAGTGTGTCGGGCCCAGTTAATTCTTAGGAATTCTTAGGGATATTTTGGAGGACATTTTGTAATTTTAGTGCTCTCCAGTTTTCTGAGATCCAGGGATCCTGCCTCAGTCACAAATCCCAGGAAAATGCCATAACAGATATTCCTCTTGCATCCTGTACATTTGTTTTTAGGGTGTATAATACAATTTGCTATGCAACATATCAGCCTTTCTTAATTGTTTAACAGAAACTGCTATTTAGAGAAGCAGTTATCTTAGCCTGTGCCTGTTAAGGGCCAGGAAAGGGCACAGCACCATGTGGTGGTGTTGGAGCGGGGTCTCAAATTCAATGGCATTGGGTCTTCATAGATTAGAGGCACAAAATTGATGCCAGAGAACTAGGCTGATCAGAGCTGGCTTCTGTCCTCCACGAGTTTGCAGCCCAGTCAGTGACCTGCCAGGTCATAAAAACACCATGGAAGGATGGAAAGGAGACAGACTCTGGGCTGTGAGGGCACTTAAGCAAGGAGAGGTCACTCTCAACCAAAGATGGCAAGGAGGGCTTCTTGAAGATGGTGGCATCTGGGCAGCTGCTCACATGAGGCAAAAAGGATCACTGGGCATTTTTTTCCTATACATATAGCATTTCCTATATATACAGAGCCCATTTTTAGACACTGTCCTTAGAGGAGCAGACCCCTCTGAGGAGAGAAAGCAGTTGGACATCTGGCAGAGGCTGACTTATAGACGCCTCTTTGTAGCACTCACCAAAGGGCCCTCCCCGCCAGCAGACATCAATGCTTCAATTCAGGGAGCACTGAACGATGCCTGCTGTGGCCCAGACCCCGGGCTGGGCATAGGGGGGCCAGATGTATCCTGCTTAGCCTCTGCCCTCAGGGAACTCTCAGGGAAGAAGAGCTTCATGTACACAGAAAGCAGATAAACACTGACAAGGGCTGCAGGACAGAGGCAGCCAGTCTCTCGGGGTCAGGGGCAGGGCGCAAATCCCCCACACTCAGAAACATGAGAGTAAAAAGCAGAGGGTGTTCCACCGTCACTGTGGGCATCTGCCTGGTGGCAGTCCTGCCACATCTGTGAAACTTACCCACAGAGCTCTCATCTGAACCTGGCCCGCTGACACAGGATGAGTCTAAACTAAGAGGACAGCCTCTCCTCTCCCTTTGCGAATGTCTAATGAGCACCTGCCACATGTCAGACCCTGGATCAGGGTCCTCTTCCTGAACAATATAAGGTGGTGGCCTTGGAGTCAGATAGACCTGAGTTTGAATCTTACCACCATTAACTTTGGCCAGTTACTTTTACACCTTTCTGAACCTCAGTTTTCTCCATTTCAAAATGGGAATGCATTAGCATTCCTGCCTCACAGGATAAGGTTTGATGAAGTAATGTACATAAAGTTACATAACTCCCTGCTTTGATACAAAGTAACTACCAGTAAATGTTGCTGTCAAAGCGGTCACCATTCAGTTGGGGGGGCAACATATTTATGAGACAGCATGGTCTAATGAAAAGACCAGAAGTCTGAAGACTGGACTTACTGGAGTGATTCTTAACTCCGGTGTCTGTCTCTCCACCTGTAAAATGATTATTTTTCCTAAATGTGAAGTGGCCCAAATAATACCTCACTCACAGGGCTATTGTGCAATAAATTAGACAAATAGATGTGGAAGTGCAGTATAGAACAAAAAGTACTGGCTCCAAGATCTACATGACGGGATGATGAATATATGGGGTGCACTGGCAAAAGCCCCAGATTAAAAGCCACTTAAGACCGGGTTCAGTGGCTCATGCCTGTAATCCCAGCACTTTGGGAGGCCGAGATAGACAGATCACGAGGTCAGGAGATGGAGACCATCCTGGCTAACACGGTGAAACCCCGTCTCTACTAAAAATACAAAAAATTAGCCAGGCATGGCGGCACGTGCTTGTAGTCCCAGTTACTCAGAAGGCTGAGACAGGATAATCACTTGAACCTGGAAGGCAGAGGTTGCAGTGAGCTGAGATCCCACCACTGCACTCCAGCCTGGGTGACAGAGTAAGACTCCATCTCAAAAAAAGAAAAAAAAAAAAAAAAAAAAAACCACCAGACACTAGAACTGACTGTAGTTCTGGATTTTCTTCTAATTTGCTATGTGACCTGGGGAAGATCCCTTCCGCTCTGTGTTTCCTCATTTTACAAATGGACTCAATTCTCTCTGAGATCCCTTCATTTGGGACATGGTGATTCTGCCTTTGGCTGACACAAAATGATTAGGGTCATCTGCAAGGGTTCCACGGGGGAGTTCCCAGGGGAAGTCAGCACTGAGGGTGGTCGGGACCACCTGGAAAACTTCCGTGCTATAAGAGACTGCCCCAGAATTCTGGCCAGGAGCCACTAGAGGCCTATGGAGCAGATCTTGATGGTCAATGTATCTTCTCTGGGTCCATGAAAATCTCTGTCATTTTCAGATTCTCAGACAAGAGAATCCCACACCTCCTCCCACTGTCAGGGCCAGATCATGGGCTGGAAGGGAGCTCTGGCTGGGCTCTTGGGAACTTTAAAAATAAGGGGTCTGGAAGGCTATTCAGACAGACAGGAAGTAGGAATTAGAAGGGAAACAATGCTGAAGTGGAGCCAGAAGATGCGGATTCCCTGCTGGCTTTGCTCCTTAGCAGCTGGGTAGGCTGGGCAAGCTGCTTTAGCTTCCTGAAGCTCAGCATTCTCATCTGTAAGATGGGCTTTTGTAAGGCTCAAAGGAGGGAAAGACACATAATGTTGCCAAGAAAACTGTAATGTGAGGTTTGCCTCTGAGATATGGGGAGAGGAGAAGGGGGGAAATAATACAACAGGGAGAAGCTGACCAGGAGATTGGAAAAAGGGATGGCAGCACTGCTTTGCCCTGAAATGGGTGCGTCAGCCTCCAACAGATGGTCCCAGCGGAGGGATCAGGCTGAGAGGCAGTGACGTGCGCGAGGCTAACCCAATACCCGAAGAGACGCTTTATCAAGCTGGGGGGAACAAAGGTCGTGTTTCTTAGCGTGTCTTGGCTCCTGGGGCTTGTCCCCAGTGAACCAGTGAGGCTTTGTAAACAAGCTGCCCCATAGATCTCAGGATCTGGCCATCTGAGCCTGGACCTAGCTTGCTGGGCCCTCCCTCCTAGGAGCTATTACAGACTTCTTACCAGGTCTGCTTGTCCAGATGTTTGGGTGGGAGATATCCTTTTCCAGATGTGTCTGGACAAAGCCAGGGACATAGCAGTAGGATTTGACAAATGCTATCTGGTGTCTTCTGCAACCTTCTCTGAGCAGTTGATGAAAATGATCCAAATTCAAATGCCAAAAGGGTAGTCACATGGGCTGGGACCTTTCTGGTAAGTCATTTATGCCCCCATTCCACAAAGTCCTAGGCCGTAGATTTTATGGTGCTTAAGTCTTTGTTCCCCAGTGATGCCAAATACATGGGTGAGAGAAGAAAGCTCTACCATGAGTTCTGCTGTATTCGAAGCTGCAGTAGTGAATGTAACAGACATGGCTCATGGCCTCATGGAGCTTACGGATTTGTTGGAGAGATAGACATCAATCAAATAACCATATAAAACAACAAATTGGCATAAATGCTGTGAAAGCAGGGTGCTAGGAGAGTATTGAGCAGGGGATACTAGTGGGAGGAGGAATGTTAGAAAAGGCTCCCCAGGGAGGTGCCATCTGAGTTGAGATCTGATGGATTATAGAAGTTATGGGGCAAAGGGACTGGGGCTTGGGGTGATGGGTGGACCAGAGATGGTGGACCTAGGCTAGGGGACAGTATGTGCAACTGCAGAAGGAGTTAGTGCATTCATAGGCTGGAGCATACAGAGGAAGAGGGTTGAGTCTGGAGGGGTTGACAGGGGCCAGTTGGACCACCTGAAAGATGGTGGCCTTGATCTTAAAAAACATTGGGGCCAGGCATGGTGGCTCATGCCTATAATCCCAGCACTTTAGGAGGCCGAGGTGGGCAGATCACCTGAGGTCAGGAGTTCAAAACCATCCTGGCCAACATGGTGAAACCCCATCTCTACTAAAAATGCAAAAATTAGCTAGACATGGTGGTGGGTGCCTGTAATCCCAGTTATTTCGGAGGCTGATGCAGGAGAATCACTTGAACTGGGTGGCAGAGGTTGCAGTGAGCCTAGATCATGCCAGTGCACTCCAGCCTGGGCAACAGAGTGAGACTACAATCTCAAAACAAAAACCAAAGCAAACAAACAAAAACACACTGGGGAGCCACGGAGGAGTTTTAAGTGAGTGATATGATCAGATTTAAATGATCACTCTGCTTGCAGTGTGGAGATAGGCTTGTAGAGAGTCAAAGAGGTTGTAAAAGCACCCAACAAGAAGCTCTTGCAGTCATCCAGGTGAACAATGATAGAGGCGTAGCATTGAGAGAAGTGGCGGAGAGGAAGAGAACAGACGTGAGATGTATTTTAGACATAGTGTGGGCAGGTTTTGATGAGGTGGGGGCAAGGAGGAGGAGGAATCAAAGACAGCATCAGCTTTCCACCTTGCAGAAGCGGGGTACCTTCACTGAGATGGGGAACCCAGGGGCAGCAGGAGCAGGTGTGGGTGAAGTCCAGCTTGCAGGTTCCTGTTCAGATGTGTGGCGTTATGTCTTCCGAAATGGCAGGGGAGTCACCTTGTTTGTTGTTTGTTGGTGCATTGTCTGCCCACTGGAGCTGAGCTGAGGGAGGGCTGGGGTCTGGCTGAGTGCACCACCACCCACCCAGGCCTGAATAAGGCCTTAGAAGTGTTGGCCAAATGAATGATGCCTCAGTGGACCCAGCGAATCCTCATCATTCTAAGAGAACTTCTGAAGCAGAAAACCTTAAGAAGGGTTAGCAGTTGGGCTGAAGATTATTTTGGTCAGAGTCTGGGCAGGAAAAGCTCCCCCCAGGGTTGAGCCTCTTCTCTGTAATGGGAGCTCCTGGGGTGTGAGCAAACATCCATCATTCAACTGGGGCTGCAGAAGGAAGGCACGGAGTGGGAGGAGTGGCCGAGGCTGGGGGGACGGGGCCTTCTGGGAGGCCAGGGCAGTGTCCCAGAGCATCCGAGAAGGGCCTGTGACCCAGATGCCGCCTCCCCTTCGCCCCCGGCCGCACCGCGTGGGAGGAGGCGGCAGCTGCAGGCGGGGCGGAGGGCGGGCGGCCGGCGCGCCCGGCCCGTGGGAAGCAGCGGCATCTGCTCTTTCCACGCTCGTTCCCAGCGGCTCCCTCTGAAACCCAACCCGCCCGGCCCAGCCCCGCCGCCGCCGGCCAGTGCCCTCGCCCGCCCCGCCCTCGGGGATCGGGTTGCAGGAGCCGGAGCTACCGCGCCGCGGTGCGCGGTTCCCCGACGGCCGCTGCGAGGGGCCAGGGGCGAGGGGCGAGGGGCGAGGCCAAGTAGGTCCAGACCAAGAGCCCAAAGTGGGCCCAGAGTGCTTGAGAGGACTTGACCTGGGTTGAAATGAGTCCCCGGGAAGAAGGGGAGAGCAAACTCCTCCTTCCAGGCCCGCCCCGTGGCTCCTCCTGTCCCGAGGTCGGCCCAGGCCAGGGAGACGGTCCCCCAGCCCTGAAAAATCAGCTTTTCTTTTCCTTTCCAGCCAGATGGCCAGGCCGCTGTCCACCCCCAGCCCTTCGCAGATGCAAGCCAGGAAGAAACGCAGAGGGGTGAGTGTCCGTCTCAGCCTCTGAGTTGCCCAACAAAGGGGTGCCATGAATCCCCTGCAGTCTGGCGGGGAGAACCTTGGGCAGAAACTTCACCATGAAGCTAACTGCCTGGGTTCAAATCCTTGCTCTGGCACTAGCTATCAGGGTGATTCCCGGCAAGCCTCTTAACCTCCCTGAGCCTGATTTGCTCCTTTGTGTAACTGGAATAATGACAGGGCCCACCTCAAAGGGCTGCTTTGCAGATTAAGTGCATTAATGTAACAATAGCAGACACACAATAGGCCATTATGATTGTTGTTCCAGCCTGCCCCCCATCCTATCTTCTGTCTCCTCTCTGAGTCCAGAATTTTCATCCCCCTCAGTGTGCCAGGGTGGGGGAGGGGACAGAAGGATCCCTGCTTGCCGCTGTCATCTGTCCGTCCTGTTCAGCCCCACTTTCCTCCCAGGATGCAGCTGTGCTTCCGCACTGGGAGTCCAGACACTTGGGGTCTGGCAGAGAGCAGCCTGACACTCACTGACTGTAAGCCCTTAGGCAAACCACTTCCTTCCAGCCTTCATTTTCCTTATCTGTAAAATGAGGTCAAATCTGTCCTGCTCCCAGTGTTCTGCTACCAGTATCGTGAGGGAAGAATGAGGGTATGTGAGTGGAAGGGCTCTGCAGCTAGAGAGAGCAACACGTGGGACTCTCCACACCATCTCATGACCTCACAGCTGACAGGGTCTCCCTCCTGGCCCAGCGGGGGCCTCCAGGGCCTGCTCCTGCACCGTGGCTGGTGTCCTCATTCTGATTGGCTGTGCCCTGCTGTACCAGCAGTTAAACATCTTGAATATCACCCCTATAGACCAAGACAAGAGGTCTGAGTTGTACTCCCAGCTCTGCACTTTCTTGCTGTGTGACCTTAAGCAAATCACTGTCCTTCTCTGGGCCTTGGTTTTCTCCACCATAAAGTAAGACTAGATTGATCTCCCTCACAAAAACACTGTGTGGGTAAATATGAGTTGATGTCCATCAAGGCACTTTGGAAACTGATGACGCACCTGTGAGTAACTTCTTGTCATGATTGTTTAGATCATAGAGAAACGGCGTCGAGACCGCATTAACAGTAGCCTGTCTGAATTGCGACGCTTGGTCCCCACTGCTTTTGAGAAACAGGTATGTGACACTGCTGATTGTGCTAGAGGAAACACTGTGTGGGTGGCAGATAAGGTTCGTTTCTCGTGGCATCTCTCGTTGATTGGTAGCAGCTGCCTGAGATGCTGTGTTCATTTACCAATATCTGTCACTGGCCAGGGTAAGAGGAATGGAAATTTATATTTAGGTGTCTCAGGTGGCTTTATGTCCATCATCCCATTGAATTGACTCCTCAGAATGATCCCGAAAGGTAGGGATTATTATGCCCATGGCACAGGTAAGGAAACTGAAGCACAGAGAGGTGAAGTAACTTATACCAGATCACACAGCTAGTAAAGAACAGGGCATAGGACTATGTGATTCTCAAGCCCCCATCCGTCCGCACTACAGACATTTCCAGAGTGATTTGAAAGTGGAACAGGCCGCTCAGGGAGTGAGCACTCTGCCATCGAGCATGTTAAGGTGGGGGAGCTACAGTGGGGAATCAGACAGTGGGCTCAGCCTAGGAGATTCTCACCCTATGCACCAAGGCATAGGTCACAGGTCCTCTGCCTTCCCTTATGCTGGTGAGAACAAGTCAGTCATCCCACAGATGTTCACTAAAACCGTCACAGGACCAGCCGTGAACTAGACCTAGTATCTGCTCTCAAGGGACTCCCATGGAGCATCTGATCTTCAGGCTTCACCTGGGAGGCTTAGGAAGCATTTCCCAAGAGAGTAAAACAGGAAGAGAAGTAGTCTGGGGATAAGATGATGAGCTACATCTTGGGCACATTGAGTCTGAAGTTGGATTCCCGGAAGAGCTGGTTTAAGAGGCATTCATTCTGAGGATGGCGGTTAAAGCCATGGAGGTGACAAGCCCCTCTGCAGGGAGCAGCAGAATGCGAAGTAACACAGAAGGGACACTACTGTGCTAAGAGATGGCAGATCAAGAGGCATGGTGAAAGGAGAGCCCAGACCGGGCGCGGTGGCTCACGCCTGTAATCCCAGCACTTTGGGAGGCCGAGGCGGGTGGATCACAAGGTCAGGAGATCGAGACCACGGTGAAACCCCGTCTCTACTAAAAATACAAAAAATTAGCCGGGCGCGGTGGCGGGCGCCTGTAGTCCCAGCTACTCGGGAGGCTGAGGCAGGAGAATGGCGTGAACCCAGGAGGCGGAGCTTGCAGTGAGCTGAGATCGCGCCGCTGCTCTCCAGCTTGGGCGAGAGAGTGAGACTCTGTCTCAAAAAAAAAAAAAAAAAAAAAAAAAAAAAAAAAAAAAAAAAAAAAAAAAAAAAAGAAAAAAAGAAAAGAAAAAAGAAAAAAAAGAAAGGAGAGCCCAGAAACAGTGCTGTCGTGCAAGTCAAGGGAGGAGTGGTTTCAGGAAAGATGATCGGCAGCCGTACAGTGGACAGGTGGTCTGAGAGGAGAACTGAAAAGAATGTTCTAGATTTGGAGAATTTGGCCAAAGCAGAAGCCCAGTTGCAGGCAGCAGTGGAGTGTGAGGAAGGTGAGAAAATCAAGACATTGAGTGCTGATGATGCCGCACAGCGACGTGGTCAGCTGGAGGCTCCACCCTTCTGTCTTCTGTACCCGCAGGGCTCTTCCAAGCTGGAGAAAGCCGAGGTCTTACAGATGACGGTGGATCACTTGAAAATGCTCCATGCCACTGGCGGGACAGGTACCCATGCTCTTCTCTTTCAGGCGTCATTAATACAACAAATATTTTGAGGCTGGGCCCTGGGGATACGTTGGTGAGCAAGTCCATACGCTGCCCACTCTGAGGAGCTAGGTCAATGGAGGGAACGTTTGCAAAGCTTCTCTCTCTCCTTTCAGCATCTCCCTCTCCACTTTCAGGGTCTCCATTTGGCGCAACCTTTTCCTCAATTCAGCTCCCTCCAGTCTTAGACCTGGGAGGTGCTTTCTTCTGTAACAGACTGTTCCTGTGGGTCCCACCCTTCCCCAACCCAGGACCTCATTAAGGATTTGCCTGAATGAGCTAATTCTCACTGGGATCCCAATCTGACCCCCTGAGCCCAGGGAGGAGCGTGGTATCCTACCCACTGGTCTAGCCTTCTGGGCTGTTGTGGGGTCCTTGGCAGTGCTGGGGTGACATATCATGCTCACCACAAATCTCAGGATTGTAGCAGGACACAAATTAACTCATTTTGTTATTTTAAGCCCATCAGTTACAACAAAGTAATGGAACAGTGGCTTTAAAGACACTCCCAGGCCGGGCATGGTGGCTCATGCTTGTAATCCCAGCACTTTGGGAGGCCAAGGCAGGCGGATCATGAGGTCAGGAGATTGAGACCATCCTGACTAACATGGTGAAACCCCGTCTCTACTAAAAATACAAAAAATTAGCTGGGCGTGGTGGCGGGCGCCTGTAGTCCCAGCTACTCGGGAGACTGAGGCAGGAGAATGGCGTGAACCCGGGAGGCGGAGCTTGCAGTGAGCCGAGATCACACCACTGCACTCCAGCCTGGGGGACAGAGCGAGACTCCATCTCAAAAAAAATTTTTTAAAGGCCGGGCATGGTGGCTCACGCCTGTAATCCCAGCACTTTGGGAGGCCAAGGCGGGCAGATCAGGAGGTTAGGAGATCAAGGCCATCCTGGCTAACACGGTGAAACCCCATCTCTACTAAAAAATACAAAAAATTAACCAGGCATAGTGGCGGGCGCCTGTAGTCCCAGCTACTCGTGAGGCTGAGGCAGGAGAATGGCGTGAACCCAAGAGGCAGAGCTTGCAGTGAGCCAAGATCGTGCCACTGAACTCCAGCCTGGGCAACAGCAAGACTCTGTCTCAAAAAAATAAAAAATAAATAAATAATAAAGATAAAAAAAGAACAGCAAACACAGAAAGGTGAGGGATTTGCTTGAACTTACATGGCTAAGTGTAGAGTAGAGTTGGTTCTTGCCCACAAGTTGACCTGGCTCCAAACATAGTCTCCAGCTGAGCTGTTCCTCTGTGGGGGCCGTGAACCAAGGACCAGATATTTGCTGCCATCGTCCTGAGACCAGTGCTGACTGGGGTTGTTCTGTCTGTCTTTGCCCAGAAGGTGGTCAAGAGAGGAACAGGTATGGAGAGGCAGTGAGGATGTGAATACTTGTGCAGGAAGTTTACGTGGTTATCCATCAAAGAGAGGGTCCCTGGCCGAGCAGCTGAGGGTCACAGTGGGGTCTTGATTTCCAGATTGCCTTTTGAGCCAAGGGACAAACTCAGATGCCAACAGGGTCAAGCCAGTAATATAAGTGATAGCTAATTTTTCATTTGTTCAGCATTTTCTGTGCACTATTTTAATTTCACCCTCACAACTCTATACAGTAGGCACTGCTATATCCCCATTTGACAGCTAAGGAAATTGAGGCACAGAGAGGTAGAGACTTGTCCACAATGAGGCAGCTAGTTAAGTAGCTGACCCAGGATTTGAACCCAGCTCTCCTGGCCTCTGACGACCTCACACTTCACTGCTACACTCTGCTGCCTTCTCCAAGGGGCCTCCTCACTCTGATGGCTGCTGCTGCCACCTCCCTTCCTGGGCATCTGCCCCTCTCAGCAGGCAGGGTTGTTCTATACCTTCAAGTGCACAACCTTTCATATCTGTCAAGTATTTACTTCAATGAAGTTATCTTGGCCACAAAGTTTTTTCTTTGCATTAATCATGAATTGTGATGCAAGCAATATTTTACATTTTATAATGCTTCATAGTTTAGTGAATTCATTTGATCATTATAACCCTCCACCCTCCACCCCAGGCAGGGATTTTGTTCTCACTCTGCAGATGGGGAGACGGGCTCAGAGAGTCAGGGTGACATGGCCAAGGCTGCCCAGGGAGTGAGTGGAGGAGGCAGGTCCAGAACTCAGACAGACCGACCGAGGCCCCATGCTTCTCCCCACGCCTGGCATGACCTTCATCATGCCTCCCTTTGCAGGATTCTTTGATGCCCGAGCCCTGGCAGTTGACTTCCGGAGCATTGGTTTTCGGGAGTGCCTCACCGAGGTCATCAGGTACCTGGGGGTCCTTGAAGGGCCCAGCAGCCGTGCAGACCCCGTTCGGATTCGCCTTCTCTCCCACCTCAACAGCTACGCAGCCGAGATGGAGCCTTCGCCCACACACGCTGGCCCCCTGGCCTTCGCTGCCTGGCCCTGGTCTTTCTTCCATAGCTGCCCAGGGCTGCCAGCCCTGAGCAACCAGCTCGCCGTCCTGGGAAGAGTGCCCGGCCCTGTCCTGCCCAACACCTCCTCTCCTGCTTACCCCATCCCAGCCCTCCGAACCGCTCCCATTCGCAGAGCCACAGGCATCATCCTGCCAGCCCGGAGGAATGTGCTGCCCAGTCGAGGGGCATCTTCCACCCGGAGGGCCCGCCCCCTAGAGAGGCCAGCAACCCCTGTGCCTGTAGCCCCCAGCAGCAGGGCTGCCAGGAACAGCCACATCACTCCCCTCCTGCGATCTTCCTCCCCCACACCCCCTGGTCCTATAGGGTCCGCTGCTTACGTGGCTGTTCCCACCCCCAACTCATCCTCCCCAGGGCCAGCTGGGAGGCCAGGGGGAGCCATGCTGTACCACTCCTGGGTCTCTGAAATCACTGAAATCGGGGCTTTCTGAGCTGCCCCTTCATCACCCTACCCCTAGGAATAAGGAAGGTTCTTTTACCAGGAGCCCAAAAAAGGGCACTGCCTTTTCTGCTTTGCTTCCTGGACTGGCTCATATGTGAAGGCACATTCTCCAGCCATCAGAGGCCCCCTCCTCCTCCAGCCCATCTCTCCTCCTCGCTGTTATCCCAGCTTATCCACCCAGCTCTCCTGGAGCTGTTCTGGTCTCAGAGGCTTGGTTCCATTCCTCACCTGCACAGATGAGTCCTGGGAGTGACCCTCAGAGCTGCGCCCAGACCCCTCTCCTGCCCTCTGCACACCAGCAGGAGGCATGAACCTTGGGTCTGGGAAAAAGCTTTAACCCGAAGGGCACCAGGACCCAAGGCAGGCTGTTCCTTGGAGCAGTCAGACCCCAGTCAGGAGCAATGACTGACTGGCTGCAGCCTTCCCACGCTAAGAGGCTGGAACATAGTGTCTGCCTCGCTTCCTGGAGATAGTAACTGAGCAGGGGCCACAAAGAGGTCTCCTGGGAACCCTGTCTGCCCCTGACCACCTGTCCTTGGGCCACACCATCACACTGAACCACAGGACAGACCCTTTCTCCACCACAGCCAAGGCCTGGAGACTGGGGGCCCAGCAGAGCCTGCTCCTACCCTCCTCCCAGCGGCAGACACCCACCCTCTCACTGGCTAACAGGTCCCTGCACACAGCTGGCCTGATAAACCCAGCTGGGAGGTTTCTAGGCAGCAGCAACACTCTGTGACAGGGTGTCCTCACACCAGGCCTTGGACAGCTCTCCCAGACAGGAGCCAGGGTTGAGCAATGGAGAGCCCAGCCCCCCATGTCTTATAGTCACCATCCTCCAGGCGTGTGGTCCCTCCCCATTGGGTGCACACAGTGCAGAGGGGCCGTGGCCCCATGTGATGGTGTGCAGAGAGGAACCTCTTGGGATTCAGCACCAGACGTCTGTGCTGCCTGGTTTGCATCCGGCTCACAGAGCCCAGACTGCTGGAACAGCCAAGGGCTGTCAGGCTGGACAAAAATAACTGCGAGGAGGGGCAAGAGAAAAGATGATTCGAGGCACCTCGGCCCTTCAAGGTCATGCAACGGGTCAAGGGCCTGAGATCCTGTTCACCAGGACTCCACAGAGCTGGCTCTGCTCAGAGGCCATTTCATTCCTCAGCTCCACCCCAGGCCACTTTTTCTAATAGAGGAAACAAATGGTCCAGCGATCGTTCCCAGCAGAACAGTGGAGACTGGACTGACACCCAGTGGGACCAGTGTTGCCACACCACTTGACAAAATGCAGAAACCCTTTTGTACTCATTGGTAAATATCTACTCCCCCAAGTGACTCCAAGTGCCCCCCCGACTGCCTGGCACTTCCCCCAGGACTCCTACAATCTGGTTACTGCCTGGCAGATCCAAGGCTGTGGAGTCCCAGAGCCAGCAATTCACTGGTGCTCATTCCACACTGGTTAGATACTTCAGTTGTCACCCCGGGAAGATTCTCCCACCTCCTCCCTTTGATGGAACCACCCTCCCCAGAGGCTGCATTGAGGAGACTCCATGGACTGAAAAGTGAGTTGCAGAAACCCTGGGGAAAAGAGCCCTTTCAAAGAGGTGGATAAGAGGGAGGAGATCATTTGAGTGTCCCAGAAAGCTATTTTGAAAAGACAAACTCCTCAAGGAGGGATACAGAGGAAAGCACCTCTTTCATTTTTAGTGTGAGCTAGTTCCATCAGACTGCTGTCCTCCTGGACCCATCTGAGATGTGCAGTAGCAAGGAGAGGGGGTATCATTTTAGAGAGTGGGTCATTGGCAGGGAGTGCTCCTGAGGGAGGCAGAGGGGAGACTGAGGTAGAAGGAAGACAGGACTCACACATGCTCCCAGGAGTGGGGACAGACAGAGGAGGTAACAGAAGGCAAAGGCCAGTTTCCCCTTTATCATGAAGGGGCCCACTCAGGACAGGAACAAGGACAACTCCTCCTCCTCTTCCTCTTCCTCCTCCTCCTCCTCCTCCTCCTGCTGCTGCTGCTCCTGGGATACCAGGTCAGTGATGTAGTCTTGCAGTTTGGCAACTTCCTAGCCTAAGCATCCCTAGTGGGGCTGTGGGAAACACATTTCCACGTTGCATGTATGCAACTCCAGAGAATCTGTGACGCCACTGAAATGAGGTGGGAATGACCCAGCACTTTCAGCATCTTGGCTGAACTTGCTTTCATTGTCCCTGGGATATTGTGGAAGGAAGGGTGACTGTGTGATCTGATTCCGTGGTCGAGGACTTGCATCTTCTGTTTCTATCCCCAAGCCTTCCTGGGGTCTCCAACTCCTACCCCGTTGCAGCGGTTGTTGCGGACATCCAATAAAGATTTTTTTAGTGCTTCTGGAAACTTCCAGTAGATTCTACCTCTAAACTATCTCTGGAGTCAGTCTACTTCTGTCTGCATCCGCAGCCAGCCTGGCCAGGCCACATCAACTCCCCCAGATCAAAAAGGTCTTCCCTCTTGCTTTGTCAATCAGTTCTCAGTAGCACCAGAGAGAACTTGAAAGCTGCAGGTCATATCATATCATCTCTGGTTTGAAAACCTCACTCTGTTACCCTGTTATTCTAAAGGTCTTCCTGTTTTGGTCCCAACCTCACTTCCAGCCTCATTTCTTGCCAGTCCCAGACTTGCTACCTGAGCTTCTGCCACCTGGCCTTCCTTCAATTCCTCGACATTCCAGCCTCATTCCCACCTCCAGCACTTTGCATATGCTGTTCCCTTTGCCAAGAATGCTCTTCCCCTACCCTGTGCATGGCTGAGTTCTTCAGACCCTCAGGCCTTAGCTTCAGAGTTGCCTCCTCCAAGAGGCCTTCCTTGACTACTGTACTTGAGGAGTTCATCTATGACAAGGCCTCTGTTCTTTCCCTTCATGGGGAATTTGCCACTGCATATCCCTTTGTGTAATTTACTTGTTGGTTGACTGTCCCTCCCACTCGAGTGTAAGCTCATGAGGCCAGGTGCCATGCCTGGTTCACTCTCCACTCTGTACCCAGCATTGAGCACAGGGCCTGGCCCATAGCTGGCATTCAATAAATACTTGTTGAAGAAGTGAACTGAGAAGGTGAGAAATCTTCTGGACTCATGCTGTGGATGGTCCGGGCCCCTCTAGGGGGTGAACCCCCTGCTGGCCGACTTTGCGGGAAGGCTGCAGAGCAGAGTGAGAGCCAGGGCCAAGGGACTGGAAGTTCTGGCAAATGGCCAGGAGACCCTGGCCAAAGGCAAGTGCGAGTGTCCACTCCAAGTGCACACTGACAGCTGGGAGCAGTCAAGCTGTCCTGCCAGCAGGCATTGCTCTCCACCCTTGGCTTGGCTGTCTGATGGATTCGGCTCGCAACAAATCCAGCAAACACAGAGGTCTGCTCCGTGCCAGCCAGGCACAGTGGAGCCAGAGCTGGGAAGGACACAGTCACTTTGAGTGGGGGGCACACCCTCCATCAAGATGATAGTTTGGTGAGATGAGAGTATGGAGGTTTGTTGGGAAGGCTGAAGGGAACAGAGTTGGGGTATGTGACCCTGCCCAGGGTGTCAAGGGGGTAGGTGGCTCTAGGAGGAAGCTTTCCCGGAGGAGGAGGAAGGGAACTATTCTATGTGCAAAGACCTGGAGACCTCATCAAGGAAAGCTGTAGATGTTGGCTCTGAGTTGAGCACGGGCCCTCAGTGACAGGGTGAGAGGTGGGCTAGCCTGGGCACTGAAGCCAGACTTCTTTATTAATGAGTTGTATGTAGTCTTGGGCAAGTTACTGAACCTCCCTTATCCTCAACTTTCTCATCAGTAAATCAGAGAACATGCAGTAATGGTTACTATTGGTTGAGTGATAACCATGTACCAGACACTATAGCCAATGCTTTTCTTGGAATCCCATTTTACAGATGAGGAAACTGAACTAAGACATCGTCTCCTAAGGTTGGGTGGTAATTGAATGACATAACACATGTAAAGCTCTCAATAGAGTGCCTGGGTCGTATGAACTGCTCCACCAATCTTAGCCATTAGTGTCATTAATGAGAGGAGGCTGGATCCAAACTGTGAAAGGCTGGGAGCGTCATGCAGAGTCTGGGCTTCAGCCTCTAGGCAGTGACAGCCCTGGAAGATTTTGCCAAGGGAATGCCAAGGTGGGACCTTGTTTAAGAAACTTGGTTGGGTGCAGTGGCTCACACCTGTAATCCCAGCACTTTGGGAGGCTGAGGCGGGTGGATCACCTGAGGTCAGGAGTTCGAGACCAGCCTGGCCAACATAGTGAAACTCCATCTGTACTAAAAATACAAAATTAGCTGGGCATGTTTGTGCACACCTGTAATCCCAGCTACTTGGGAGGCTGAGGCAGAAGAATTGCTTGAACCCAGGAAGCAGAGGTTGCAGTGAGACGAAATTGCACCACTGCACTCCAGCCTGGGCAACAGGTGAGATTCCATCTCAGAAAAAAAAAAAAAAGGAAGGAAGGAAGGAAGGAAACTTGCACTTGGAGTGATGTGGGGTGACTGAGGAGGAGCAGTGTTCAGACTGAACTTCACCTATTCATGGGAAACACTTAGATGCGATTTAAAAATATTGGTGGCCAAGCGCCGTGGCTCATGCCTATAATCCCAACACTTTGGGAGGCCAAGGTGGGCGTATCATGAGGTCAGGAGTTTGAGACCAGCCTGGCCAATATGGTGAAACCCCGTCTCTACTAAAAATACAAAAAGTAGCTGGGTATGGTGGTGTGCACCTGTAGTCCCAGCTACGCAGGAGGCCGAGGCAGAAGAATCACTTGAACCCAGGAGGCGGAGGTTTCAGTGAGCCAAGATCACACCACTGCACTCCAGCCTGGGCGACGGAGCGAGGCTCTGTCTCAAAAATAATAATAAATAAATATAATAAAAATAAAACTCTCGGTACCCAGGCCCCAGAGATTATGATTTCACTTGTCTGGGGTGGGGCTGAGGCACCTCATCAGGAGGTGGGAAGAAGGGTTGGGATTTCTTTCCAAGCTGAGGTAGATTGGCATTCAGTAGGTGACTGGACTCCAACCTGTAGGCCTGGAGAAGGTTAATGCTTTCTGAGGAGCAATGCATAAATTAATTTCCACAAGGGTCTCTCTGTCCCCTGGCCCCTCTCCTAGTGCCTGGCCCATAGTAGGTGACTAAGAAATATTAGGTGTGCTGAAGGCCTAAGGAACTTGTAATTTATTTGCACTGAATATTTATGACTTTGTGGAAAACTCAAGACATTAACCTCCTTTCTGGAGAGAGAGGGTAGGAAAAATCAGGTCTATTAGCTGATCCCATTAATAACAGTAAACATTTGTGAGCCTTTGATCTACACTGTCTCATAAAATTCTCACATAGCTCTGTGAGTAACTACCGCTATCATCCCCATTTTACAGAAGAGGAAACTGAGACTCAATTTGTTAGTGAAAGTACCCAAAATTCACAACACTAATAAATATTCCAGCCAAAATTAAGACCAAGGCCTGTCTGATTCAGTCTTAGCCAATACAAGATACTGCTTCCTTCCCAGGCTTCCCCTTGGGATGCAATCTCAGCGATGTTCTGTGGCAGCCATGCAGGCCTGTTGGCTGGGCTGCTGTATTAGCCTGGAAAGTCTTTGGTTCTGCCATGCTCTTCTTCCCTGTGCTTAGTAAGGATAAGGTTCAGCCTCTATAACAAAGAGGCCTAACAATCATTCTGTGGATGAAAGAAGATGGAAGTTTATTTGTCTCCCATGTAACAGCCTGGTGAACATTCCAGGTCAGCAGGAAGCTCCACTCAACACAGACATCCTGAGACCCAGATTCCTTCTGTCTCGATCCCTCACCACCCACTAGGGCTCTCTTGTGCCTACAAGGCTGAAGCTAGGTGTCCACAAGTTCAAGCCAGCAGGAAGGGGAAGAGAGCCTGGTAGAGACATGACCACAGTCTTTTTTATTTTTTATTTATTTACTTATTTTTGAGACAGAATCTCGCTTTGTTACCCATGCTGGAATGCAGTGACTGGATCTTGGTTCACTGGATCTTGGTTCACTGCAGCCTCAACCTCCCAGGCCCAAGCAATACCCCAGCCTCCCAAGTAGCTGGGACCACAGATGTATACCACCATACCCGGCTACTTTTAAAATTTTTGTAGAGACAGGGCCTCCCTATGTTGCCCAGGCAGGTCTTGAACTCCTAGACTCAAGTGATGCTCCCACCTTGGCCTCCCAAAGTGAGGGGATTACAGTTAAGAACCACCACACTCAGCCTTGACCACAGTCCTAAAGACCCAGAAGGAGCACATCTCCTTCCAGCCATGTTTCACTCGTGAGAACTTAGTTGGCTGCATCAAACTGCAAAGGAGGCTGGAAATACATTTGAGCTGGTTCTTTGAAATACATGTGAATGGACATTGACACATGAATGGATATAGTCTCTCTCTCCTCACCTTTACCTCATGGCTCAAAGAGTGAGAGGAATGAGGGAATCAAGGACATTAGCAGCTACTCACTGGTGTGTGTGTGTGTGTGTGTGTGTGCATGCGCGCACGTGTTGATCTGGAAATCAGTTTACTTTGAGCTTGAGGAACCAGGTATAGAGGCACCACCTGCCACTCTGATCCCACAAGCGTAGGTTGGATGTCTCCCAGTGGAGCAGTGTCTGTACTGGGCTTGCCTCCCCAGAGAACTCCCCCAGAAAACCTAGTGTAAGACAAGAAGGTTTGTTGCTCTAGGATGGCCAAGGGCCACAAGCTGCCTGGTGATCAGCATACCTGGAGGGATTGAGTACCATGTGGCATCCTGACGGGCTCCTGTCCCCATCCTGGATCTGGCCTGGGCGAGAGGTACTGGCTGATGCACACACCTTGCCTGTCCTGATGACTGTCACTGATTTCTCCTCCCCACTGCCCAAGACACAATGAGCCCTGTAGCTCTGGTGCAAGGCCGTGACCTCAGAGGGCTGTGGTTTGATTTGTGAAAGTTGAATCTCTCATGGACTGGGCTGCTGAGAGGCCCTTGTTAATTACTTGGTAGTGGCAGGTGAAAACAGGACAGGTGTTGGATATCCAAAGATAGACACCAGGATCTCTGGACTCTTTCTTTTTGCTTCACGTGGGAATGAAAAGGAGCAAGGCTGTTGTTCAGCCCCTGAAGCTCAGAAAGCTGGCTGACTGACCTACACTGCCCTCAGCCCTAGGGACATTTCAAGCCTATGTTTTTGCTTGGGGCTTTAAGCAAAATCTGAGTTCCACTGTTCTGCTCCAAGAAGTCCAGTATAGTCACCCCCATATTCTGGGCACCCTATATATTCTATTAGAGCCTTTGAAAATTAATGGACTGACCGGGTGCCAGTGGCTTATGCCTGTAATCCCAGCACTTTGGGAGGCCGAGGTGGGTGGATCACTTGAGGTCAGGAGTTCGAGACTAGCCTGGCCAACATGGTAAAGCCCTATATCTACTAAAAATACAAAAAATTAGCCGGGTGTGGTGGTGGGCACCTGTGATCCCAGCTACTAGGGAGGCTGAAGCAGGAGAATCTCTTGAACCTGGGAGGCAGAGGTTGCAGTGAGCCAAGATCATGCCACTGCACTCCAGCCTGGGCAACAAGAGTGAAACTCCGTCACAAAAAAAAAAAAAGAAAGAAAACTAGTGAACCATCCATTGCCTAAAACTCTAGCAACCCTAAAAGGACCCAATCAACAAGAAGAAAAAATACTAATATATCACATCGTATAGCAACATAATATTTCAAAATGCTTTCACATGTGTTAGTTCATGCACGCCTGCCAACAGTTTAACTGAAGGAGCCAGGGCAGGAATTATTATCTCCATTATGCAGATGAGGAAACTGAATCTTATTTCAAGTAAAACGATCTAACCTAGATCAGAAAAATAGTAAATGAGCCGGGTGTGGTGGCTCACACCTATAATCCTAGCACTCTGGGAGGCCAAGGTGGGAGGATCACTTGAGCTCAGGAGTTCAAGACCAGCCTGGGCAACATAGTGAGACCTCGTCTCTTTTAAAATAGCAAAGCTGGCCGGGCGCGGTGGCTCAAGCCTGTAATCCCAGCACTTTGGGAGGCCGAGACGGGCGGATCATGAGGTCAGGAGATCGAGACCATCCTGGCTAACCCGGTGAAACCCCGTCTCTACTAAAAAATACAAAAAACTAGCCGGGCGAGGCGGTGGGCGCCTGTAGTCCCAGCTACTCGGGAGGCTGAGGCAGGAGAATGGCGTAAACCCGGGAGGCGGAGCTTGCAGTGAGCTGAGATCCGGCCACTGCACTCCCGCCTGGGCAACACAGTGAGACTCCGTCTCAAAAAAAAAAAAAATAAATAAAATAAAATAAAATAGCAAAGCTGGGCCAGGCACAGTGGCTCACACCTATATTCCCAGCACTTTGGGAGGCTGAGGCAGGTGGATCACCTGAGGTCAGGAGCTCGAGAACAGCCTGGCCAACATGGTGAAACCCTGTCTCTACTAAAAAGTATAAAAATCAGCCGGGCATGGTGGCAGAAGCCTGTAATCCCAGCTACTCGGGAGGCTGAGGCAAGAGAATCGCTTGAACCTGGGAGACGGAGGTTGCAGTGAGCCAAGATCGTGCCATTGCACTCCAGCCTAGGCAACAAGAGCGAAACTCCATCTCAAAAAAAAAAAAACAAAAAGGCAAAGCTTATTTGGATCATAGTGGAAAATCCAATCGTAAACAGCCACAGAGAAATAATATATGTTACCCAACAATTACCAAGCACTCACTACAGGCAGGCACTGTACTAAGAGCTTTGCGTGCAGAGTCTGGGCTTATCTGCCTGACGCCATGATTTAGGTTTCAATCGATCATTGTCTCCACTTTACAGATAAGGAAACAGAGGCTCAAAAAGATTAACTCCTTGTTCAAGGAGACACAGCTACTGTGGGTCACAGCTCCTAGCTGTCAAGCTCTACAGCCTGTGAAAGGCTGTATCTTCTGTATCCACTCCTTCCAGACAATTGAGAGAGGGTATCCAGGCCTCACAACAGCTCCTGGCTTATATCACAAGGCTTTGGCCTTTGACTCATCAGTATCAACTCACCAACCCTTCAGGACACAGAGACCAGCTCTGTCTGCCTCCATCCAGTAATATTCATGGGGCACCGAGTCTGTGCCAGGTTCTCTAGTAGGTGCTGGATATAGCAGTGAAGCAAACGGAGCCCCAGATGCATGGAGCTGACATTCCTGTTGGGAGAGACAGATGAGAAACCACTAGGCAAATATATATGTACCATGTTTGATGGTAAAGGGAGATAAGGGGACAGAGAGTGATGGGAGAGGTGATATTTTTCTATAAGATGGACAGAGAAGGCCAAAGGTAGCATTGTGGACAGAAACTTCAGCGAGGGAGGGTGCCTTGAGACTCTGAGGGGAGGGAGGCCAGGCCGGGAGCAGCAAGGGCCACCCTAGAGTGAAACTGCAGTGTAGACAGCAGGAAAGAGTGGCAGGAGACAGTCCGCCAGGGAGAAGGGGAGCAGGTCACAGGAACGGTTTAGATTTTCTCTGAGGCAGGCAAGAGGGCATTGGAAGGTCCAGAGAAGAGGAGATTCATAACCTGCATTCCCTGTGAGGAGAGGCCTGGGGCCCCAGTGGGAAGAGCAGACTAAGATGGGACAGGGTGGAGGCAGGCAGGCCATTAGACCCCTCAGTCCCAGTGACCTCCTTCCCACCCCCTCAATCACCCCTCACAGAACCCACCATCACTTAAAGCCTCCCCTTTCAGGAATCCTGATTTCAAACATCCCTTTCTCCAGCCACCACTTTCCTTCCTTCCTCTTCCTCTGCTCAGCATCCTTGTCGCAGAAATTCTTCCCCTTCAAGAGGTCTTCAAACCACTGACTCCACCACCCGCTTACCAGCCATTCCTGGCTTCACGTCCCTCCCTCCCTAGCTAGTGGCCCATTGACCCTCATCTCTGTCATCACCCCTTGCAAGCAGCCTCTCTTCTTTAACCATCTCTCCCTCCATTGCCATCACCAGGTGTGGAACAGACTTCAGAGTGGCCCCTTCCCCCTGCCCCTGCCCCATGATGTCCATGCCTTGTAGGGTCCCCTTGCATGTGGACAGAACCCATGACTTGCTTCTAACCAATAGAATATGGCAAACGTGAGGGATGTCACTCCCATAAGCAAGCTGCATCACATGGCACAGGTAAGAGGATACCGCTCCCATGACTGCCTTGCCTTGTATAAGACCGACTTAGGGCCAGGTGCGGTTGGCTCACGCCTGTAATCCCAACACTTTGGGAGGCCGAGGCAGGTGGGTCACGACGTCAGGAGATTGAGACCATCCTGGCCAACATGGGGAAACTTCATCTCTACTAAAAATACAAAAATTAGCTGGGCATGGTGGCGGGCACCTGTAGTCCCAGCTACTTGGGAGGCTGAGGCAGGAGAATCGCTTGAACCTGGGAGGTGCAGGTTACAGTCAGCCGAGATAGCACCACTGCATTCCAGCCTGGCAACAAAGCGAGACTTCGTCAAAAAAAAAAAAAAAAAAATTAGTCGCCTGGAGACAGAGACGCGCCTGCTGGGTGGAGGCAGTAATCAGCCATGTTGGAGAAGCCCCTGTGGCTGGAACTATGGGTGGCCTCAAGGGCTTCAGGGGCAGCCTGCAGCTGGCAGCCAGAAAAAGACCAGGTGCCCAAGCCAGGGCCCAGTCATATGGCACAAGGATATGAATTCTACCAACAACCTAAGTTACTCAACCTGAGTAAGTGGCTTTTCTCCTGGAGGAGCCTCCAGGTGAGCCTGAACAACACCCTGAGTGTAGCCTTGTGCAATACTGAGCCAAGGACCCAGCTAAGCCAAGCCATACTCCTAAACCACAGAAGCTGTAAGGTAATCAATGAGCATTGTTGAAAGCACCAAGTTTATGGTCATTGTTACATAGCAATCGATAACTAAGACACCAGGCAAAACCTGACCCCTGCTCTACACCTGCTAGAAAAGAGTCGTTCAGGCCAGCGCAGTGGCTCACGCTTGTAATCCCAGCACTTTGGGAGGCCGAGGCAGGCGGCTCATGAGGTCAGGAGATGGAGGCCATCTTGGCTAACATGGTGAAACACTGTCTCTACTAAAAATGCAAAAAATTAGGCCGGGCGCGGTGGCTCAAGCCTGTAATCCTAGCACTTTGGGAGGCCGAGACGGGCGGATCACGAGGTCAGGAGATCGAGACCATCCTGGCGAATACGGTGAAACCCCGTCTCTACTAAAAAATACAAAAAACTAGCCAGGCGAGGTGGCGGGCGTCTCTAGTCTCAGCTACTCGGGAGGCTGAGGCAGGAGAATGGCGTAAACCCGGGAGGCGGAGCTTGCAGTGAGCTGAGATCCGGCCACTGCACTCCAGCCTGGGCTACAGAGCGAGACTCCGTCTCAAAAAAAAAAAAAAAAAATGCAAAAAATTAGCCAGACGTAGTGGTGGGCCCTTGTAGTCCCAGCTACTCATGAGGCTGGGTCAGGAGAATGGTGTGAACCTGGGAGGCAGAGGTTGCAGTGAGCCAAGATTGCGCCACTGCACTCCAGCCTTCAGGACAGAGCGAGACAGTCTCAAAAAAAAAAAAAGAGAGAATCATTCAATCATGGTGACTTGGTTTGACTTGATTCATAAGGGGAACCTCGAGTGGGGGAACCCACTCTACTTCTGCACCTGGCTGGCTCTCCTGGTTTCCATGGTGACTCCGTGATTACTTGGCCTCTCTCTTCACAGCCACCTCCCCTTTCCCACATTATTGTCTAAAAAAATGGTCCTGTTTCATGCCTCATGTTGAATATGGAAGGTTCTGGTAATCTTGAGAATAGTATTATTTTTAAAAATCTGTGTTATTGAGGTGTAATTTATGTACAACAAAATTCGCCAATGTTAAATGTAAAATTTGGTGAGTCATGCCAATGTAAACACTCAGGCAATCACCTCATAATTGTGATATGGAGCATTTCTTTCTTTTTTTTTTTTTTTTTTGAGACGGAGTCTTGCTCTGTCGCCCAGGCTGGAGTGCAGTGGTGCGATCTCGGCTCACTGCAAGCTCCGCCTCCCAGGTTCACGCCATTCTCCTGCCTCAGCCTCCTGAGTAGCTGGGACTACAGGCACCTGCCACCGTGCCCGGCTAATTTTTTTTGTATTTTTAGTAGAGACGGGGTTTCATCGTTGTCTCGATCTCTTGACCTCATGATCCACCCACCTCCGCCTCCCAAAGTGCTGGGATTACAGGCGTGAGCCACCGCGCCCGGCTGATATGGAGCATTTCTATCACCCAGAAACTCCCTCTGACCCCTTTGCAGCCAATCACCTCCTCCAGTCTCAAGCATTGATCTGGTTTCTGTGTTTCTGCCACCATGGTTGTTTTTTGTTTTTTGTTTTTCTTTTTTTTTTTGAGACGGAGATTTACTCTATCACCCAGGCTAGAGTGCAGTGGCATAACCTCTGCCTCCTGGGTTCAAGTCATTCTCCTGCCTCAGCCTCCCCAGTAGCTGGGATTATAGGCACACACCATCATGCCCAACTAATTTTTGTATTTTTAGTAGAGACAGGGTTTCACCATGTTGGCCAGGCTGGTCTCAAACTCCTGACCTTGTGATCTGCCCCCATCAGCCTCCCTAAGTGCCGGGATCATAGGCGTGAGCCACCATGCCTAGCCTACCATGGTTTTGTCTATGTATAAATGGAATCAGACAGCAGGGAAACTTTTAAGTCTGGCTTCCTTCACTTAGCATAATGCTTTAGAAATTCATCAAGTTCTGTGAATAAATTGCTGTTTCTTTTGTTGCTGTGTAGTATTCCATTGTATGGATGGACCCCAATTTGTTTGTCCATTCACCCTTTTTATTTTATTTTTTTTTTTTGAAACGGAGTCTCGCTGTGTCACCCAGGCTGGAGTGCAGTGGCGCGATCTTGGCTCACTGCAAGCTCCGCCTCCCGGGTTTACGCCATTCTCCTGCCTCAGCCTCCGAGTAGCTGGGACTACAGGCGCCCGCCACCGCGCCCGGCTAGTTTTTTGTATTTTTAGTAGAGACGGGGTTTCACGGTGTTAGCCAGGATGGTCTCGATCTCCTGACCTCGTGATCCACCCGCCTCGGCCTCCCAAAGTGCTGGGATTACAGGCTTGAGCCACTGCGCCCGGCCCCATTCACCTTTTGATGCATATTTGGGTTGAGTCCTGAGGATGGTTTTCAGTCACAGAAAAGACTATTTGGAAGTTTATTTCTGGAGTAAACAATTAGTTTCTATTTATTAAAGTTACTACTTCAAAATACTACTAGTTCTTTCTTAAGATTCAACCTATTGGCCAGGTGTGGTGGCTCACACCTGTAATCCCAGCAATTTAGGCAGCCGAGGCAGGAGGATTACTTGAGGCTAGGAATTGGAGACCAGCCTGGGCAACATATCAAGACCCCATGTCTACAAAAAATTAAAATTTAATAATAATAAAATATTTTAAAAGTATAAATAAAATTCAGCTTACAAATCTTGTTTGAAAATCTAGATTTTAGCAAATGCTTCTAAAGGGCTTTTTACAACTTTACATCTTCAAGCATAAATGAATAGGTTTGATTTTCTTTTTCAGTATCTCAGTGTGGAAGAAAAGTTAAATATTAAATCTGAACTCAACTGAACATGGACACAAACAATGGTCACCAAGTCCTTGACCGGGTTGTGTGAGCCCCTTGAGGTGTTCAGCGCTGTTTCAGAGAAATCTCTATTTCAATCTATTCCTGTACCTTAGTTCTTGAAAAACAATAGACAGTCGCAAAAACAAGTTGACCTTTTTGTGTTCCAAGTTGACCTTTTTGTGTTCCTTGAGACCGATCACAAAGGGCCCTGTACCAGACCTCATGCCAAACAACTCGTTTCAAAAAGGAGCTTGGGTCCCAGGCTGCGCTGAAGCCTCGCGAGACCTCTCCCAATCCGTGCATGGATGAGTGGCCGACTCTGGAGCCCAGGCTGTTGCTTCCCAGTCTGGTGGTGAATCCTCCATAGTCTGGTGAGTGTAAATACATCTATCTGTTTTCCCTTCTCCCCTTCCCATTGCAATTTGCTTATTATATCATTTACTTATATCAATTTGCTTATTATATTAATTTTCTTACATCATTTGCTTATTGTATCTGCACTGCCATTTACGTGGGATAAAGCTTGTTTACCCTTAAAGGTATTGTGTGTGTGCCTTTTCTTCTCCCCGCACGCAGCTCCCGTGGCTCCCGCACAGAACACCCAGTTATCTGTATAAACAAAACCTTCCTGAAGATTTAAATCATTCTTATACATCAAGTAAATCCAAGTTATAAATAGGATGAATCTTAAGTTCTCTCTAAAATCCGTTTGTATAAAAAACTAAGGCCAGGCACTGTGGCTCACACTTGTAATCCCAGGACTTTGGGAGGCTGAGGCTGATCGCCTGAGCCCAGGAGTTTGAGAACAGCCTGGGCAATATAGTGAGACCTCATCTCCACAAAGAATTTAAAAATTAGCCAGACATGGTTGCACCCGCCTGTGATCCCAGCTACTCAGGAGACTGAGGTGGGAGGATCACTTGAGCCCGGGAGGCAGAGGTTTCAGTGAGCTGAGATCTGGCTACTGCATTCCGGCCTGGGAGATAGACTGAGACCCTGTCTCAAAAACAAAAACAGAAAACAAAACAAAAACCCTAAATGTGTCTAGATTATTTATTTGAACAGAAATATTAATGCTAAGGTTTTTTGTTTTTGTTTTTTTGAGAACAGAATCTTGCTCCGTAGCCCAGGCTGGAGTGCAGTGACACAATCTTGACTCACTGCAACCTCCGCCGCCCGGGTTCAAGCTATTTTTCTGCCTCAGCCTCCTGAGTAACTGCGATTACAGGCCACGCAGCACCACGCCCGGGTAATTTCTGTATTTTTAGTAGAGATGGGGCTTCACCATGTTAGCCAGGCTGGTCTCGAACTCCTGACCACAATTCATCTTCCTACCTCGGCCTCCCAAAGTGCTGGGATTACAGGCGTGAGCCGCCACGCCCGGCCAGTGCTAAGATTTTAATTTTTGGTTTAGCATGCTAGCCTTAGTTCTAAATCTTCCTGAGGTTAAGTTACATAAGCACCCTCATCAAGGACACTCTAAGGAAGAAAGTTCCATCACAGGTAACAGAGGTTAATTCTTCAGGTTACAGATGTGTTCGGCAAAGAAATAAAAAGACCACAGTCGTCCTCCCAGTTAATTGAGATCATGTGCCCACTAAGAAAGACACCTGTGGGGCTGCAGTGGCCACCCATGTCCTCAGCATGGCACATACTCTGTTTGTGCCGCTGAATCTCTCCCCAAAGTGCTGCTGAGAGGTCCTGGTTCTATAGCTGGGCTGCGAGTGAGACAGGGCCCCGTGCTGGCTTTAGGGCTCCTCCTGTTTGATTCAGGACTGAAAGCTTCTCATTCAACCTGTGATGTTAGAAAGCTGGGTGACTGACCGCCACTGCACAGTGACTCGATGGGCCCTTTGAAGCACAGGCCCACAGGGATTTGCAGGCAAATTGCAAATGGCCAATATCTGGCATGAGCAGCCACTCACTGTGCCTGTCCCCGCGGGAGCCACTGCTGATGGATTACTGCCCCCTCACCCTTGGTAAGACAGTCCTGCCCAGAGCAAACCTAACTCATCAAGGGAGGCATAGGAGACAGGACCCACCTGCCTTCCCTGGACTAAATGGCGCCAGCTCTGGTGCGAAATCGACGCCTGTAACGCTGGGCCTCACTCAGGACCCGGTTAATGGGTGACCGGGTTTGAGGATTTCCAGGCTTGTTCCTGTTTTCTGTGAGTCACTGTGACCTGAAGAGCCTGGCCCCGTGCACTGAACAGGGGGCAGGAGTGGGTGTCACCCCCGCTGCCTCGGGCACCCAGGACGGTGCTTCTGGTGGGAGACCCCGCGTGGGGAGGCGCAGGGCGGCCGGGAGAGATTCCGAGGACAAGGCTCGCGCTGCAGGCGCGGAGGGAGGAGCACAGGCCCCGGTTCTGGGCAGGCTCTGCCAGCCTCCCTTTGTGGTCGGGACCAGGCCCAACTCAGAGCCGCCAAATTCACGTCTGCAACCCAGGCCCCGAGGTGCAGGCCTGGACATCCAACAGCCAAGGCCCAGAGGCGTCCAGAACGAACAAGTCCAAAGCCCAGCTCCTGCCCCCCGCCCCGCTCCTGGACAGGTTCCTTTCCAAATCTTCCTGCTCTCGAGAAATGGCAACTCTGTCCTTCCAGCTGCTCAGCCCGAAAGCCCTGGAGTTGACCCTGACAACTCTTCTCTCACAGCCCGCACCCAGAGTGCCCGCACATCCCCTCCGCTCCATCTTCAGAATACACCAGAATGTGTCCGCATATCACCGCGGGCGCCACTGCCGACGTCCGAGCCCGCACCAGGTTCCCTCCGCCCCCGCGCCTCCCGAGGCTCCCTCCCACCGCCCGGGCCCCTGCAGCCCCCGGCTCCTCACGGCCGCCAGAGGGCGCTTTGAACAACACCGGCCTCCGAGTCTCCCTTCTGCTCGGCGCCCTCCAGGGACCCCCAGTCAGTGCAAAGGCCAGCGCCCTCCCAGCGGCTCCAGGCCCACCATCGGCTCCCCACCTCACCTCACCTCTGGCCCCGTTTCATCGTTCTCGCCCCATCCTTCCCTCCCTTCTGCGACCCTGGCCTCTATTAGAGCACTACTGAGAAGAGAGAGAGATTTATTTTAAGGAACTGGCTCATGCGATGTGGGAACAGGCAACTCTGAAATCCACAGGGCAGGTTGTCAGCCTGGAAATTCAGGAAGAGTTTATGTTGCATTCTCAAGTACGAAGGCTGGAAACTCAAGTCAAATTTCGATGTTGCCGTCAGGAGGCAGAAATCCTTCTTCTTCGGGAGACCTCAGTCATTCTTCTTAAGGTCTTCAACCGAATGGCCCGCCCACCATATAGAGGGTAATCTGCTTTACTCAAAGTCTACTAATTTAAATGGTAATCACATCCAAAAATTTGCCTTTGTAGCAACAGCTAGACTTGTTTGTCCAAACCATGGGCACCACAGCCTGGCCAAGGTGACATAAAATTAGCATCACACGGCCCCTTTCCCCTTCCTTGAAGGCCGGTGCGGCCCCGCCTCCAGTCCTTATCCTCACGCCTCTCTGCGCAATACTCTGCTCCTACGCATGCGCATGAGTCAGCCTCCTAGCTGGCGGCCTCACCTCTTTTGGATTTTTCTGGATGTCGCCTCAGAGGAGGTGCCTCTGACAGCCCCATTTACGTAGCAAGCCTTCCTCCAGCACCAGCACTCCCAGTCATCTTCCATGCTCTATTTTTGGCCATATTCCTTCATATTCATGCGAAGAAAAACACAAACTTTTCTTATTTTGTTTCTTGTCCATCTACCTTCCTAGAATATAAGCTCCAATAGGTAACCTCTGTATGAGTATGATTGTGCTACCCCAGTACCTAGAACAGTGGTACTAGAACAGAGTAGTTGCTTAAGAAATCTTGGTTGAGTTAATAACAGCTTGATTTTATTTAGTATTTGCCAAGTACCATACACTGTTCTAAACACTTTTTTTTGAGACGGAGTCTCGCTCTGTCGCCCATGCTGGAATGCAGTTGGAAGATCTTGGCTCACTTCAAGCTCCGCCTCCCAGGTTCCCGCCATTCTCCTGCCTCAGCCTCCCGAGTAGCTGGGACTACAGGTGCCCGCCACCACGCCCAGCTAATTTTTTTTGTATTTTTAGTAGAGACGAGGTTTCATCGTGTTGGCCAGGATGGTCTCGATCTCCTGATCTAGTGATCCGCCCGCCTTGGCCTCCCAAAGTTCTGGGATTACAGAGGTGAGCCACCGCACGGCGGAATTTTTTTAAAAAAGAATGAAAGAAGAATAATTATTGATTTGTACCCACACCAGAAACCATAAAATTTGGAGTCAGAAAAACCTAGGTTAACATTCCAGATTTGCTATGTACTGGAATACATGATTTGGACAACTTTATTTTCTCTCTTTTTAATTTTTATTTTTTGACAGACGGTCTCGCTCTGTTGCCCAGGATGGAGTGGGAGAGCAGTGGCATAATCTCGGCTCACTGCAGCCTCCACATCCAGGGGTCAAGAGATCCTCCTGCCTCAACATTTTTTGTAGAGATGGGGTCTCCCTGTGTCACCCAGGTTGGTCTCAAATTTCTGGGCTCAAGCAATCCTCCCACAGTGCTAAGATTACAGGCATGAGCCACCACACCTGGCCTGGACACGTTTCTTAGATTTTTATTTTTTATTTTATTTTATTTTTTGAGACAGAGTCTTGCTCTGTTGCCCAGGCTGGAGTGCGATCTTGGCTCACTGCAAGCTCCGCCTCCCGGGTTCATGTCATTTTCCTGCCTCAGCCTCCCGAGTAGCTGGGACTACAGGCACCTACCACCATGCCTGGCTAATTTGTGTGTGTGTGTGTGTGTATGTGTGTGTGTATGTGTGTGTTTTTAGTAGAGACGGGGTTTCACTGTGTTAGCTAGGATGGTCTCCATATCCCGACCTTGTGATCCACCCGCCTCAGCCTCCCAAAGTGCTGGGATTACAGGCATGAGCCACAACGCCTCGCCAAGTTTCTTAAATTCTTCAAGTCTGAAGGTCCTAATGAGAGGTGACAAAGTGCTGGCAGCCCTTGCTCACTCTCGGCACCTCCTCAGGCCATGGTGTCTACACTGGCCACGCTTAAGGAGTCCTTCAGCCCGCTGATGCACTGTGGGAGCCCCTCTCTGGGCTGGCCAAGGCCAGAGCCGGCTCCCTCTGTTTGCGGGGAGGTGTGGAGGGAGAGGTGCCAGCTGGAACCAGGGCTGGGCACGGCGCTCACGGGCCATCGTGAGTTCCCGGTGGGCGCCGGCTTGGCTGGGCGTGGCCTCGGCGGGCCCCCGCACTCGCAGTGGCCAGGGGCTTTGAGGGCCTTAGCACCCTGTCCAACAGCTGCGGAGGGGGCGCCGGGTCCCCCAGCACTGCGCTGGAATTCTCGCCTGGCCTCAGCCGCCTCCCCTCAGGGCAGTCCTCGAGACCTGCAGCCCGCCATGCCCGATCCCGCCCCCACCCGTGGGCTCCCACTTGGCCCGAGCCTTCCTGACGGGCATTGCCCCCTACTCCGTGGCGACCGGTCCCATCCACCGCCCAAGGGCTGAGGAGTGTAAGTGTGTGGTGGAACTGGTGGCCCAGCACGTGATCCACTAGGCCAAGCCAGCTGGCCTCCTGAGTGGGGTGGGGACTTGGAGAAGTTTTATATCTAATGGAGGATTGTATATGCACCAATCAGCACTCTGTGTCTAGCTCAGGGTTCGTGGATGCACCAATCAGCACTCTGTATCTAGCTAATCCGGTGGGGACTTGGAGAACTTTTATGTCTAGCTAAAGGATTGTAAATACACCAATCAGCACTCTGTGTCTAGCTCAAGGTTTGTAAACGTACCTATCAGTGCTCTGTGTCTAGCTAATCTAATGGGGTCTTGGAGAACTTTTACCTCTAGCTAGAGGATTGTAAATAGACCAATCAGCACTCTGTGTCTAACTCAGGGATTGTAAATGCACCAATCAGCACCCTGTGAAAATGGACCAATCAGCTCTCTGTAAAATGGACCAATCAGCAGGATGTGGGTGGGGGGAGATAAGGGAATAAACGCAGACTGCCCGAGCCAGCATCAGTAACTGCCATGGTGCTCTTCTACACAGTAGGGGGTTCGGTTATTTCCCTCTTTGAAATAAATATTGCTGGTCACTATTTGGGTTTGCACTGCTCTTATGGGCTGTAACACTCACCGCGAAGGTCTGCAGCTTCTCTCTTGACGCCAGCGAGACCACGAACCTACCGGGAGGAATGAACAACTCCGGAGGCACCCATTTAAGAGCTGTGGCCGGGCGCTGTGGCTCACACCTGTAATTCTAGCACTTTGGGAGGCTGAGACAGGTGGATCACAAGGTCAGGAAATCGAGACCAAGGTGAAACCCCATCTCTACTAAAAATACAAAAAATTAGCTGGGCATGCTGGCAGGGGAGCCTGTAGTCCCAACTACTCAGGAGGCGGAGCTTGCAGTGAGCCGAGATCGCGTTACTGCACTCCAGCCTGGGCAACAGAGCGAGACTCCCTCTCAAAAAACAACAAAAAAAACCCCACAAAACTGTAACACTCACCGCGGAGGTCTGCGGTTTCACTCCTGAAGCCAGCAAGACCAGGAACCCACCAGAAGGAAGAAACTCCGAACGCGTCAGAACATCATAAGGAAACTGGACACACCATCTTTAGGAACTGTAACACTCACCCCGAGGGTCCGCGGCTTCATCCTTGAAGTCAGTGAGACCAAGAACCCAGCAATTCTGGACACACTAAGGACAGTGAAGGGAAGAAGAAAAGAAAAAAACCTTTTTTTTCATTTGAGACGGAGTCTACTCTGTCGTCCACGCTAGGGTGAAGGGGCATGATCTCATCTCACTGCAGCCTCCGCCTCCCGGGTTCAAAAGGTTCTTCTGTCTCTGTCTCCCGAGTAGCTGGGATGACAGGTGCCCATGGCACTATGCCTGGGTGTAATTTTTGTATTTTTAATAGAGATGGGGATTCGCCATGTTGGTCAGGCTGATCTCAAACTCCTGCGCTCAGGTGATCTGCCAACCTCGGCCTCCCAAAGTGCTGGCATTAGAGGCATGAGTCACCACGCCCGGGCAAAAAAAAAAAAAAAAAAAAAATCATACCTTTCAATCCACCGTAGGTTAGCTTTATTAAAGCCCTTTTAGCATACTGGATCCGGTTTTATAAGCCATTCCTGCCCTCTAGTGGTCAATTGAAATAACGGCATAACTGCTATGATAAATACAAAATTCCCAAATGGTGTAGCCCAAAAGCTAGTAGTTTGTACAGATAAAACAGCCCATCATTTTTCAGTCTCCTGGATGCTGTTAGTCTTCAAGGACTAAGATCAGGGTTCCTACAAGGGAGCCAGGGAGGATCATACCATGTAGGCCCTTGTAGGACAGAATGGCTCCAGGGGAATTATCCTGATGAAAAATAAGTCACCCACACTTCCACACCCAAACAAATGAGCAAAGGATAACAGGCTTGTTGGGACTTACAGCTCAGTTGTCCAGACCTTCAAAGAATATATTCCATGTGATTCATTTTATGTGTCAACTTGACTGAGTCATGGGCTGCCCAGTTTATTTGGTCAAACATTCTGAGTATCTGTGAGGTTATTTTTGGATGGAATTGACACTTGACTGAATAAAGCAGACTGCATGCCCTCATATGGGTGGCCCTCATCCAATCAGGCCTAAATAGAACAAAAAGGCCGCCCCTCCCTCAAGTAAGAGGCAAGGTCTCCTGCCTGACCATATGAGCTGGGACATAGGTCTTTTCCATTCTATAGACTTGAACTGAAACGTTGGCTGTTCTTTGATCTCAAGGCAGTGGACTTCCAGACTGGAACACACATTGGCTCTCCTGGGTCTCCAGTTTGCTAACTGCAGGTCTTGGAACTTCTCCACCTCCATAATCACATAAGCCAGTTTGTCATAATAAATAAATAGGTCCTGGCCGGGTGCAGTGGCTCACGCCTGTAATCCCAGCACTGTGGGAGGCTGACGTGGGCGGATGACAAGGTCACGAGTTCAAGACCAGCCTGTCCAATATGATGAAACCCTGTCTCTACTAAAAATACAAAAATTAGCTGGGCGTGTTGGCGGGTGCCTGTAGTCCCAGCTACTCAGGAGGCTGAGGCAGGAGAATCACTTGAACCCGGGAGGTGGATCTTGCAGTGAGCCAAGATTGTGCCACTGCACTCCAGCCTGGACAACAGAGCGAGACTCCATCTCAAAAAAAAAAAAAAATAGGTCCTGTTGGTTCTGTTTCTCTGGAGAGCCCTAATACTTTTTTTTTTTTTTTTTTTTTTTTTTTTTAAGAGACAGGGTCTTGCTCTGTTACCCAGGCTGAAGTCCAGTGGTGCTATCTCGGCTCACTGCAACCTCCGCCTCCTGGGATCAAGAGAATCTCGTGCCTCAGCCTCCAAAGTAGCTGGCACTATGGGCACGTGGCATCACACCCAACTAATTTTTGTATTTTTGGTAGTGATGGTGTTTCACCATGTTGACCAGGCTGGTCTCAAATTCCTGACCTCAAATGATCTTCCCACTGCACCCTCCCAAAATGCTGGGATTACAGGCGTAAGCCACCACACTTAGCCCTGACTAATACATTCTGTTTTATACAAACTGTTTTTACTGAGTGGAAAAAAAGGGAAAACTGCCTAACTTGTTCTGTAATATTAGTATGCCCTTGTCATCAGCCCAGGCCAGGGCAATTAAAGGTAACAACATTTTAGAACAAGCTTAGTTACGGTTATAGATACAAACATCCTAAATAATAAAACAGAAAACAGAATCCATATGACATCTAAATTAAAAGCAAATATGTAGTAGAGTTTAGCCAAAAATGCAAAGATACGTTAACAACAGGAAAACAATTCCGGTTCTGAACCTTAATACATTAAAAAATAAAAGCTATATAATCACTTTAATAAATAAAAATCATTTGATGAATGCATTCATTTTTCAAATCTTAGCAAATTAGAATTAGGATACCTTAACCCTATAAAGGATATTTGCCAAATTCCTAAACATCAAATTCAATGGTGAAACTCTAGCATTCCCATAAAAGTTAAAAATAAGAATGCTCTTTATTCAAAATTTGATGGGAGTTTCTAACTAATGTAATAAATATAATAGAAATCAGAGGCTTAGGAAATAGAAGGGAAGAGGTAAACACCATCCTTACATGCATGATTCATTTTATATCTGGAAAATAAAAATCTACATGCAAAGCATTAGAATTAGTAAGAGTATTTGACAGGTTAGTTGAATACAAGATCATCCTACACATTCTGATAGCACTTTTGTTAATTGCTTATTTGAGTAGCAACAACAAATAAGAACATATTGTGTCAGGAGTTGGTTCCTTCCGGTGGGTTCTTGGTCTGGCTGACTTCAGGAAGGAAGCCGCGGACCTTCACAGCAAGAGTTACAGCTCTTAAAGGTGGCACCGGCCCAAAGACTGAGCACCAGCAGGATTTACTGTGAAATGCCAAAGAACAAAGCTTTCACAGCTTGGAAAGGGACCCAAGGAGGTTGCTGTTGGTGGCTGGGGAGTGGCCAGCTTTTATTTCTTTATTTGTCCCTGCCCATGTCCTGCTGATTGGTCCATTTTACAGCACACTGATTGGTCCATTTTTACAGAGCACCGATTGCTGCATTTTACAGTATGTTGATTGGCACATTTTACAAACCTCTAGCTAGCCACAGAGCACTGACTGCTGTGTTTTTCAGTCCTAGCTACAGAGTGCTCATTGGTGCATTTTACAATCCTCTTGTAAGACAGAAAATTTCTCCAAGTCCCCACCATACCTAGAAGTCCAGCTGGCATCCTCTCAGTATGGCTGAATGTGGTGGTTCACACCTGTAATCCCAACACTTTGGGAGGCTGAGGTGGGTGGATCACCTGAGGTCAGGAGTTTGAGACCACCCTGGCCAACATGGTGAAACTCCACCTCTACTTAAAATACAAAAATTAGCCAGGCGTGGTGGTGCATGCCTGTAATCCCAGCTACTCAGAAGACTGAGGCAGGAGAATCGCTTGAACCCAGGAAGTGGAGGTTGCAGTGAGCCAAGATGGCTCCACTGCACTCCAGCCTGGCGGACAGAGCAAGACTCCGTGTCCAAAAAAAAAAAAAAAAGCCAGGCATGGTGGCTCATCCCCGTAATCCCAGCACTTTGGGAGGCCAAGGTGGATGGATCACGAGGTGAAGAGATCGAGACCATCTTGGCCAACATGGCAAAACCCCGTTTCTACTAAAAATACAAAAATTAGGTACGTGTTGTGGCTCGCATCTGTAGTCCCAGCTACTCGGAGGCTGAAGCAGGAGAATCACTTGTACCTGAAAGGCAGAGGTTGCAGTGAGCCGAGATCGCACCACTGCACTCCAACCTGGCAACAGAGTGAGCCTCTGTCTCAAAAAAAAAAAAAAAAAGAAGAAGAAAAAAAAAAAAAGAGAGAAATAATGTATTATCAAAGTATACCATTTCCAATAGCAACAAAAATTATAAGGCACCTAGAAATATACATATAACAAAAGATGACTAGATGTTTTCTCAGAAAACTATGAAACATTTTTTAATGTAAAGGATACAAAACTAAACATACTCTTAACATACAACACAGCGGTCATGCTTTTTAATACTTAACCAAATGAGTTAAAAACTTATATCCACACAGAAAACCTGTGCATGGATGATTATAGCAGTTTTATGTATAATTGTCAAAACTTAGAAGCAACTAAGATGTCCTTCAGTAGGTAAATGGAGAAACTGTGGTACATCCATACAATTGAATATTATTCAACTCTAAAAATAAATGGACTATCAAGCCACAGAAAGACATGGAGGAAACAAATGCATGTTACTAAGTGAAAGAAGGCAATCTGAGGCTGGGCACAGTGGCTTATGTCTGTAATCCCAGCGCTTTGGGAGGCCAAGGCAGGTGGATCATCTGAGGTCAGGCATTTGAGACCAGCCTGGACAAGATGCTGAAACCCTGTCTCTACTAAAAATACAACAATTAGCTTGGCATGGTGGTGCACACCTGTAATCCCAGCTACTTGGGAGGCTGAGGCAGGAGAATCGCTTGAACCCAGGAGGCAGAGATTGCAGTGAGCTGAGATCATGCTATTGCTCTCCAACCTAAGCAACAGAGCAAGACTCCATCTTAAGTAAAAAATAAAAATAAATAAATAAATAAGCCAATCTGAAAAGGCTACGTATTGCATGATTCCAACTAATTGACATTCTGGAAAAGGCAAAACTATGGAGACAGTAAAAAGGACAGTCATAGTCATGGGTTAAGAGGAAGGGAGGGATGAATAGGCAGAGCACAGATTTTTTTTGTTGTTGTATGTTCGTTTTTGTTTTTGTTTTTGTTTTTTCTTCTTTGCAACGGCACAATCTCCTTTCACTGTAACCTCTGCCTCCCAGGTTCAAGCCATTCTCCTGCCTCAGCCTTTCAAGTAGCTGGGGCTACAGGCATGCACCAGCACGCCTGGCTAATGTTTATATTTTTAGTAGAGACAGGGTTTTGCCATGTAGGCCAGGCTGGTTTCAAACTCCTGACTTGAGAGGTGAAGCCAGTTGGACTTCCTGGGGACTTGGAGAACTTTTCTGTCTTACAAGAGGATTGTAAAACGCACCATTCAACACTCTGTAGCTAGGATTGTAAAACGCACCAGTTAGTGCTATGTAACTAGCAAGGGAATTGTAAAATGCACCAATCAGCACTCTGTAACTAGCAAGGGGATCGTAAAATGCACCAATCAGTGACCTGTAAAATGCACCAATCAGCACTCTGTAAAACGCAGCAATCAGCAGGATCCTAAAAGTAGCCAATCACAGGGAGGATTGAAAAAAAGGGCATTGTGATAGGACAGAAACGGAACACGGGAAGGGACAAATAAGGGAATAAAAGCTGGCCACCCCAGCCAGCAGCCGAAACCTGCTCCAGTCCCCTTCCAGGCTGTGAGAGTTTTGTCCTTTTGCTTTTCACAATAAACCTTGCTACAGCTCACTCTTTGGGTCTGTGCCATCTTTAAGAGCTGTAATACACCCCACAAAGGTCCACAGCTCCATTCTTGAAGTCAGTGAGACCACGAACCAGGTCCAGACAACCTCAGGTCGGCCTCCCAAAGTGCTGGGATTACAGGCGTGAGCCACCATTCCCGGCCCAGGGCACAGATTTTTAGGGCAGTGAAATCATTCTGTGTTATACTATACTGGTGGATACATGTCATTCACATTTGTCAAAACCCATAAAATGTGCAACACAAAGAGTGAAACCTAATGTAAACCATAAACTTTGGATGACGATGATGTGTCGTTGCAGGTCCATCAACTGCAACAAATGCATCACTCTGGTGGGGGATGCACCCCTTTGGTGTGGGAAATAAGGAATGTGGATATTGGGGAGGCTGTGTGTTGGTTGGCGGGGAGGCAAAGGATGTGTGGAAACTCAGATTTGCTGTGAACCTGAAACTTCTCTAAAAAATTAAGAAAAATCTAAATAAATGGAAATATTTAATTTGTTCATGGATACAAATATTCAATATAGTAATGTGGCAGTTAATCTATAATTAAATCTATAATTCCAAAGCTATTGCAACAAAACAAACTAGTCATCGTTTTTCATGGAACTAGACAAACTGATTCCAGATCCATATGGATATAAAAAGGTCAGGCCAGGCGCGGCAGCTCCTGCTTGTAATCCCAGCACTTTGGGAAGCCAAGGCGGGTGGATCACGAGGTCAGGAGTTCGAGACCAGCCTGGCTAACACAGTGAAACCCCGTCTCTACTAAAAATACAAAAATTAGCCAGGCATGGTGGCAGGCGCCTGTAATTCCAGCTACTCGGGAGGCTGAGGCAGGAGAATCGCTTTAACTTGGGAGGCATAGCTTGCAGTGAGCAGATATGAGGCCAATGCACTCCAGCCTGGGCGACAGAGCTAGACTCCATCTCAAAAACAAAAAAAAAAGTGATAATAATAATAATAAATAAAGGTCCACAAATAGGCAAGAAAGGACCAAAAGGGAAGGAAGGGAAAGAAGGAAGAAAGGAAAAAGGAACGGAAAGGAAAAGAAAAAAGCTAGAAATAAAATAACAATGCCAATTTAAACTGCACAACCGGCTGAGCACAGTGGCTCACGCCTGTAATTCCAGCATGTTGGGAGACAGAGACGGGCGGATCACCTGAAGTCAAAAGTTCGAGACCAGCCTGGCCAAACTGGCGAAACCCTGTCTCTACTAAAAATACAAAAATTAGCCAGGCAGGTGGCAGGCACCTGTAGTCTCAGCTACTTGGGAGGCTGAGGCAGGAGAATCGCTTGAACCAGGGAGACAGAGGTTGCAGTGAGCTGAGATCATGCCACTGCACTCCAGCCTGGGCAACAGAAGGAGACTGCGTCTCAAGAAAACACAAAATAAAGTAAAATAAATGAACCAGTTCTATATGTAGAAATATAATGTGACAAAACAAGTTGCAGTAATATATCCACAGAAAAATATTTTTAAATCACAGTTTTTAAAATTATTAAAATGATATTGCTTCTCAGCCTTTTGGCTAAGATCAAGTGTAAAAATTACAAAAATCACTTCACACCCATTAAAATGGCCACTATCACAAGAACAGGAAATAAGAACTCTTAATGAAGATGCAGAGCAATTGGAACCCTTAGGCCCTGGGTTCCAATTCTCTGAACATTGGGTTGGTGGGAATGGGAAATGATGCAGCCACGATGGAAAATGGTATGGAGGTTCCTCAAAAAATTAAGAATAGAATGACTATATGATCCAGCAAATATCATTTCTAAGTTTACGTCTAAAATAATTCAAAGCAGGATCTCAAAGAGATAGTTATACACCCATATTCGTTACAACATTATTCACAATAGCCAAGAGGTAGAGGCAACCCAAAAATGGCCATTGATGATGCATCAATAAAGAAAATGTGGTTTATTCACACAGTGGAATATTATAAGACCTTGAAAAAGAAAGGAAATCCAGTCACGTGCTGCAACATGGATGAACCTCAAGAACATTATGCTAAGTGAAATAAGCCAGTCACAAAAAGACAAATACTATATGATTACACACATGTGAAGAATCTAAACCAGTCAAAATTATAGAAGCAGAAAGTGGAAAGGTGGTTGCTGAGGGTGGAGGTGGGAGAGGGAGAATTCATGTTTAGTAGATACACAGTTTCAGTTTTGCAGCCAGAAAAAGTCCTAGATGTCTGTTTCACAAGCCTTTAAATACACTTAAGGCTACTGAACCTACACTTAAAATGAGTCAGGGAGTAAACTTAAAAGTTACATATTTTTCTAAGTACATAGAAGTAATCTTTTTAACCATTTCAAAGTATGCAACTCAGTGGTTTTTAGGATATGCAGATGTTTTGCAACCACCACCACTGCCTAACTCTAGAACATTTTTATCACCCCAAAAAAGGACCCCACACCCATTAATCAGCCACTTGTGTTCTCCTCTTCCCCCTTGGCAACCTCTAATCTGCTTTCTGTCTCTGTGGATTTGTCTATTCTGTGTGAACGTAGTCATATAATACGTAGCCTTTTGCAGCTGGCTTCTGTCACTTAAAACGTCTTCAAGTTTGATCTGGCCGGGCGTGGTGGCTCATGCCTGTAATCCCAGCACTTTGGGAGGTCGAGGTGAGTGGATCACCTGAGGTCAGGAGTTTGAGACCAGAGCTGGCCAACATAGTGGAACCCTGTCTCTACTAAAAATACAAAAAATTAGCTGTACATGGTGATGGGTGCATAGTCCCAGCTACTTGGGAGGCTGTGGCAGGAAAATCGCCTGAACCTAGGAGATGGAGGTTGCAGTGAGCCAAGATCACATCACTGCACTCCAGCCTGGGCAACAGAATGAGACTCTTAAAAATAAATAAATAAATAAATAGAAAGACAATTGAACCATGTAAATAAATGAACCAGGCTGGGTGCAGTGGCTCACGCCTGTAATCCCAGCACTTTGGGAGGCCCAGGTGGGTGGATCACCTGAGGTCAGGAGTTCAAGACCAGCCTGGCCAACTTGGCTAAACCCCATCTCTACTAAAAATACAGAAATTAACCAGATGTGGTGGCAGGCACCTGTAATCCCAGCTACTCGGGAGGCTGAGGCAGGAGAATTGCTTGAACCTGGGAGGCAGACATTGCAGTGAGCTGAGATCATGTCACTGCACTCCAGTCTGGGCGACAGAGTGAGACTCTTGTCTAAAAACGGAAAGAAAGAAAGAAAGACAATTGAGCCACTAAAATAAATTACCCAGATTGGGAGTGGTGGCTCATGCCTGTAATCCCAGCACTTTGGGAGAACAAGGCAGGTGGATCACGTGAGGTCAGGAGTTCAAGACCAGCCTGGCCAACTTGGTGAAACCCCGCCTGGGCAACATAAAGAGATTCCGTCTCAAAAAAAAAAAAAAAAAAATTAAAAGTTAAAAAATAAAGGAAAATAAATGAACCAGATCTATATGTAGAAATATAATGTGAGAAAACAAGTTGTGGTAATATACCTACAGAAAAATATTTTTAAATCACATTTTAAAAATTATTAAAATGATATCACTTCTTGGCCTTTGGGCTAAGATCAAGTGTAAAAATTATCAAAATAAAATCACTTCACACCCATTAAAATGGCCACTATCACAAGAACAGGAAATAAGAACTTTTAATGAAGATGCAGAGCAATTGGAACCCTTAGGCCCTGGGTTCCAATTCTCTGAACATCGGGTTGGTGGGAATGGGGAATGATGCAGCCACTATGGAAAACGGTATGGAGGTTCCTCAAAAAATTAAAAATAGAATGACTATATGATCCAGCAAATATCATTTCTAAGTGTACATCTGAAATGACTCAAAGCAGGATCTCAAAGAGACAGTTGCACACCCACATTCATTACAACATTATTCACAGTAGCCAAGAGGTAGAGGCAACCCAAAAATGGCCATTGATGATGCAACAATAAAGAAAATGTGGTTTATTCACACAGTGGAATATTATACGACCTTGAAAAAGAAAGGAAATCCAGTCACGTGCGGCAACATGGATGAACCTCAAGAACATTATGCTAAGTGAAATAAGCCAGTCACAAAAAGACAAATACTATGTGATTACACTCATGTGAAGAATCTAAACCAGTCAAAATTATAGAAGCAGAAAGTGGAAAGGTGGTTGCTGAGGGTGGAGGTGGGGGAGGGAGAATTCATGTTTAGTAGATAACACAGTTTCAGTTTTGCAGCCAGAAAAAGTCCTCCATGTCTGTTTCACAAGCCTTTAAATACACTTAAGGCTACTGAACCTACACTTAAAATGGGTCAGAGGGTGAACAATGTTAATTTTTTTTAAGTACATAAAAGTCATCATTTTAACCACTTTAAAATACATAACTCAGTGGTTTTTAGTATATGCAGATGTTTTGCAACCACCACCATTGCCTAATTCTAGAACATTTTTATCACCCCAAAAAGGAGCCCCACACCCATTAATCAGCCACTTCTGTTCTCCTCTTTCCCGTTGGCAACCACTAATCTGTCTTCTGTCTCTGGATTTGCCTATTCTGTATAAAGGTAGTCATATAACATGTAGCCTTTTGCATCTGGCTTCTGTCACTTAAGTCTTCAAAGTTGATCTGGTGGGGTACGGTGGCTCACGCCTGTAATCCCAGCACTTAGGGAGGCCGAGGTGGATGGATCACCTGAGGTCAGGAGTCCAAGACCAGCCTGACCAACATGGCGAAACCCTGTCTCTACTAAAAATACAAAAAATTAACCGGACGTAGTGGCGGGTGCCTGTAATCCCAGCTACTCGGGAGGCTGAGACAGGAGAATCGCTTGAACCCAGGAGATGGAGGTTGCAGTGAGCCGAGATCATGCCATTGCACTCCAGCCTGGGCAACAAGAGCAAAACTCTGTCTCAAAAAAAGAAAAAAAGGAAATAAGCCAGTCACAAAAGGACAAATACTATGTGACTACACTCATGTGAAGAATCTAAAGCAGTCAAAATTATAGAAGCAGAAAGTGGAAAGGTGGTTGCTGAGGGTGGAGGTGGGGGAGGGAGAATTCATGTTTAGTAGATACACAGTTTCAGTTTTGCAGCCAGAAAAAGTCCTAGATGTCTGTTTCACAAGCCTTTAAATACATTTTAGGCTATTGAACCTGCACTTAAAATGGGTCAGAGGGTAAACAATGTTGCGTGTTTTTTTAAGTACATAGAAGTCATCATTTTAATCATTTTAAAGTATACAATTCAGTGTTTTTTAGTAGATGTAGATGTTTTGCAACCACCTCCACTGCCTAATTCTAGAACATCTTTATCACCCCAAAAAGGAACCACACACCTATTAATCAGTCACTTGTATTCTACTCTTCCCCCTTGGCAACCACTAATCTGCTTTCTGTCTCTAAGGATTTGCCTATTCTATAAAGGTAGTCATATAATGTGTAGCCTTTTGCATCTGGCTTCTGTCACTTAAAATGTGTTCAAGGTTGATCTCGCAGGGTGGGGTGGCTCGCACCTGTAATCCCAGCACTTTGGGAGGCCGAAGCAGGCAGATTGCTTGAGCCCAGGAGTTCGAGACCTTCCTGGGTGACATGGCAAAACCTCATCTCTACAAAAAATACAAAAATTAGCCAGGTGTGCTGGTGCGTGCCTGTAGTCCCAGCTACTTGCAAGGCTAAGGTGGGAGGATGGTTTGAGCCCAGGAGGTAGACGTAGAGCAGAGATCGCACCACTGCACTGCAGTCTGGGTGACAGACCAAGCGCCTGTCTCAAAAAAAAAAAAAAAAAAAAAAAAAAAAAAACCAAACTTTTTTTTGTAGGGATTGGACTTTATTTTTTTTTTTTTTTTTATTTATAAATATTTCATTATATGGATAAGCTACATTTTGTTTATCCATTTATCAGTTGTTGGACATTTGGATTGTTTCCTTTTTTTTTTTTTTTTTTGGCTATGAAGAATAATGCTTCCATTTAACACACATTCTGTTTTGCTCATCTAAATAGATTGGAAGGAAACACATCAGATTAGTAGTAACAACTGCTCCTGGGAATGAAAGGAAGGGAGGAATTGGACTGGGCAGAGGAACAAAGGGGACTTCAGCTCTGTCTATGATGTTCTATTTGTTTTATATATATAAAAAAAAAAATCTGAAGCAAAAATGTTAACAGTTGCTTATTCTGAGTGGTAAGCACATGGGTGTTAGTTAAGTTCACCTCTGAGCTTTCTGTATTTTAAATGTTTAAACTAAAACAGTGCATACTCTGGACCTACACCTTCCTATAGCATCAGGGGGTTGTGGTGTCCAGGATAAGCAAACATTGAAGTGTGGGGAAAGGCCAGAAGGAAGAGGCCAAGCCATGGCTAGAGGGGGCAGGCTAGAGGCCCTTTGAGACCCAAGGCAGAAGCTCTGACCCCACCCGCATGACTCTCCTGGGACCCCCCCCCAACCAGGAAGAGGGCCTAGATCTAATCTCCATGACTCCTCAAAGAAAAGCCAGGACAAGGTCCAAGTTGGGAGAGACTGTCTGCAACCCCATGTCTCCTGACTTCTCTGGGTGCTCTGAAAGGGGTCATCCACCCCACTGTCTTTACTTTCCACCTTCCTCAATCCTTTGCTTAGGACCATTACATCATTTGTGAGGCTGGGTGCAAAATGACAGTGTGGAGCCCCTTGCTCAAAGGCTGATGCCAAGGCAACTCCTAACTCCACAGGGGCAGCCACAGTCTGAGCAGTGTCAACATGCCAGGGACTGAGGCAGGAGCCATCAGGGTGAGTAACTGGGTGCATGCATCTGTTCACGCATGCTTCATTCAGATGAGTGCTTAGCATGTGCCAGGCCCAACTGGGCCCTGAACATAGAGAGGGTGAGCAAGACACAGTCCAGCTTTGAGAAGCTTACATTCTAGAGGGGGCATAGATGTAATCACAGACACACAAGAGATCATCACAAATGGCAGTAAGTGCTATGAAGGAAAAGTAGAAGGACCAGGAGATAACGATGGCAGGGTCCCCTGATCACGAGACTCCCAGGGAGGGACACTGGAGCCACGATCTGAGGGCCGTTATCTTAGCAAAAGAGGGAGATATAGTGCAAAGGTGAGACTGGGAAGAGCATTCCAGAACGTTCCTGGCAGATGAGCATGTGACATCTTCAAGGACCTGCAAGGCCAGTGTAGCTAGAGCCAGGGAGGGAGGGACAGAGAGCCCCCGATGAAACTGAAGAGAGGTCAAATTTCCTGAGCCTTGTTCTAGTACCATCGACGGTGGCTCCTCTTGTACTATCATTTCCTTAATATTTTTCTTTAAATTGACTCCCTTTGTACCCTCTTAAGCAAGAATATTTATGAAATTAAAGAATGACATAACATTTCTATTTTTCTGATTCACAGGTGAAATTTTAAAATGTCCTTCCTCATCCCACCTAAAAGCCCCGTTCTCCAAAACCAAAATCTTTCTTTTGTGTCCTTGTGCTGACTCAAGGCCAGTTCAGTGGGTTCTCCTGTGACCCTCCTGTCTCAGTGTCAGCTCCAGGATTCAGGACGGTGTGTCCAGTGCCCCTGTGAGAGCTCAGATCCCTGGGTCGGTCAGGCTGACCACAGTCAGGACTTTGGGTCACACCCAGTCAGGCCCTGTCGTTTCCAATACAACAAAAACAGCATCCACAGACGGGCCACTCTGTGCATGTTTCAGGAACTGAGTTATATTATTTCTTTCTTTCTCTCTCTCTCTCTCTCTCTTTCTTTCGCCCTCTTTTTCTTTCTTTTCATATGGTCTGGCTCTGTCACCCAGAATGTGATGCAGTGGTGTGAACACAGTTCACTGCAGCCTCAAACTCCTGGACTCCAATGATCCTCCCACGTCAGCCTCCTGAGTAGGTAGGACTACAGCCGTGTGCCACCACATCTGGTGAATTTTTTTTTAAGAGATAGGGTCTTACTATGTTGCCCAGGCTAGGGAATTCCTGGGTTCTTGTGATCCTCCCAGCTCAGAAGTTATATGATGTCTATCACTCTATCACCTATGTGTTGATGACCTCTAAGTCCACACCCTTAACCACTGGGCCATACTGCTTTTTTTCCCTCATGACCCTTCTCTCACAGCCTGCCTCACTCCCAAACTTTCTACCGTCAGGAGGACTTCACTCCCTCTGACATTGCTTCCCTGAGGGCTTCTGTCAGCTCTCCCAGCCTCCTCTGGGAAGGGTCCTTCCCCATTACTGCTTCTAAACCATTGCTCCTCCAGTCTCCTGCAAAACAACAAAATCTCTACACTTTTACGACTCCTGCAAAACTGCCCTGTACTCCTCCAGTTCACAAGGTATATGATGAAGGAGCTGGGGAAGGGGGATGCGGAAATGTGCCCACCATGAGCTAGATAGCAGGGTGCAATGGTGACCAAGAGTGATACAACCTGGCACCCCCCATGCAATGGGGAAAGGAAGCAATTCCAGGACAACTACCCAAGGAAGGGAAGGAAACCTTTCTAGAGCAGGCGATTTCTGAGCTGCAGATTTCCAAAAGGCTGGAGCAATGCTGGAAGGTGGTAAGCACAGTCATGGATTGGATAAGGAGGGAGAGGAAAGCAGAGGCAAGGAAAGGACAGTTCTGGAAGCCTTTGTTAAGACATTTAAAGTTTACTCTGGGCCGGGCACGATGCCTCACACCTGCAATCCTAGCACTTTGGGAAGCCAAGGTGGGTGGATCACCTGAGGTCAGGAGTTTGAGACCAGCCTGACCAACATGGTGAAACCCCATCCCTAATAAAAATACAAAAATTACCCGGGCATGGTGGTGGGCGCCTGTAATTCCAACTACTCAGGAGACTGAGGCGGGAGAATCGCTTGAACCCGGGGGGTAGAGGTTGCGGTGAGCCGAGATAACGCCACTTCATTCCAGCCTGGGTGAAAGAATGAAACTCCGTCTCAAGGAAAAAAAAAACAAAGTTTACTCTGAAGGCAATGGAGAGTTACTGAAGCAATTCAGCAGGACTGGATTTAGATTTGTTTATTTATGTATACATACATATGCATATAAACATACATACATACATACACACACACACACGCACTTATTTAGAGACAAGGTCTCACTGTGTTGCCCAGACTGGAGTGCAGTGGTGTGATCATAGCTCACTACAGCTTCTAATTCCTGGGCTCAAGCAATCCTCTCACTGGGGCTATAGGCAGACGCCATCATGCTCAGATAATTTTGTGTGTGTGTGTGTGTGTGTGTGTGTGTGTGTGGAGGCCAGGGTCTTGCTCTGTTGCCCAGGCTGGTCTCGAACTCCTGGCTGCAAATGATCCTCCTGCCTTGGCCTCCTAAAGCATCTGGATTACAGGTGTGAGTCACTTTGTCCAGCCTGGATTTGCATTTTAGAAAGATGCTGGCTGGGTGCGGTGGCTCGCACCTGTAATCCCAGCACTTTGGGAGGCGGAGGCAGGGGGATCACCTGAGGTCAGGAGTCTGAGACCAGCCTGACCAACATGGAGAAATCCCGTCTCTACTAAAAATACAAAATTAGCCAGGTGTGGTAGTGCATGCCTGTAATCCCAGCTACTCGGGGGGCTGAGGTAGGAGAATCGCTTGAACCCAGGAGGCAGGGGTTGCAGTGAGCCACACACTCCAGCCCGGGCAACAAGAGCGAAACTCCGTCTCAAAAAAAAAAAAAAAAAATTGGCCGGGTTCAGTGGCTGATGCCTGTAATCCCAGCACTTTGGGAGGCCGAGGAGGGCAGATCATGAGGTCAGGAGATTGAGATCATCCTGGCTAACATGGTGTCTCTACTAAAATACAAAAAAGAAAAAAAAAATTAGCCGAGTGTGGTGGCGGGCGCCTGTAGTCCCAGCTACTCAGGAGGCTGAGGTGGGAGAATGGCATGAACCCAGGAGGCAGAGCTTGCAGTAAGCCATGATAGCACCACTGCACTCCAGCCTTGGCAATAGAGCGAGACTCCATCTCAAAACAAAAAAAAAAAAAGAAAGAAAGAAAGAGAAAGAAAGAAAGAAAGATGCCTCTGGCTGCTGTGGGAGAATGGAAGGGGATGGGAGGAGACCCAGGCTGAGAGACCGTTTGGAGTGAAAGGGAGAATTAGGATAGGCCTAGGGATCCCACAAGGTATGAGCAGGATATGTCTGGATGGGGGAGTAGAGTAAAAAGAGAAACAGGTTTATTCCCAGGCTCTTGTGATGTGGGCAATTGGGTGAATGGGGAGGACCAATTGAGTACCTGCCCTATGCTGGGAACTGAAGATGCTGGGAACTGAAGCACAAACAAGACCCACCAGACCCCTACCTTTGTAGAGCTTTCCCTTCAAATAAATGAATACATGACAGATTTTCATGCATTCTGGGAAGGTAATAAGCAGAGCACCACGACAGAGAAACATAGGGGCACCTACTAAAGAAGGGTGACTTCCATGAGGAGGAGATGTGTGGGCTGAGACCTGGAGGATGAGAAGGCTCCAGCCAGAGAAAGTGAGTCCTGGAATAAAAATATAGCTAATGCAAAGACCCAAAGGGCCAGGGTAGCTGGAGGGGATGTCATACACCAGGGAGGAGTGCTTGGAGGAGAGCCTGGAGACTAAAGGCCTGAGTGTCACCATCAGGGCCCAGAGGAAGTGCCTGCAGTGTTCAATACACCAGGCAGGGACACAAGAGGAGGGGCAGGGAAAGACCCTCAGTTCAGCCTGGGGCTTCATGAATTTCAGGTGGCCCATGGTTCATCCAGGGAGCATGTTGGAGCTCACTAGAGTGGAGCTGAGCTGTCGATGCGCCTGTGGGGGTCACTGGCATGGATGGTAATCAAAGTCAGGCAATTAGAGGAAACCACCCAGGGAGAGCAGCACAGAGAGCCAGGTTTAAACTTGAACCTGCAGCAGAATGACCTGGGGAGATTGTTAAAACACAGATTGCTGCCAGGCGTAGTAGTATGAGCTTGCAGTCCCAGGTGCTCCAGAGGCTGAGGCAGGAGGATCACTTAAGCCCAGCAGTTCAAGACCAGCCTGGGCTACATAGTGAGACTCCCACCCATCATGTGTCTTAAAACAAACAAACAAACATGCATTGCTGAGCTCCCACTCCTGAAGTTTCTGATTCAGTAAATCTTGGGTGTTCCCAGGTGATTGTGAGCCTGCTGGCCCAGAGGCCACACTTTAAGAACCATTGATATTACATGGGAAGAGAGGACCTAACAGTAAGAAACGGGACCATGTAGAGGATGATAGAGAAAGACCAACTTGTGAAGACATTGCTGAGAAGGGGCAACTGGAGAGGTAAAACGAAGTTGTGTGAATAATTGAATAATATCTGTCTCCCCACTAGGCCATAAATTCTAGGAGGGCAGAAGTCAGGGCTGTTTTGGTCTCTATTGTATCCCCAGCACCTAGCACAGATCCTGGTCCCAGAAGGCACCAATGTTTGTGAAATGGAGGTGGGGAGATGTGAGTCAACTTACAGACGCCAAGGAAGGGAAACATTTCAAGGAGGAGGCAGGCAGTGGTGTCAAATGCTCCAGAAAGGCAAATAAGATATGATCTGGGTACCCCTTGCCCACTTCAGCACCCCTCATTCTCAGCCAGTTTTTCCAGAAAACTGAGGTTATCCACCAGGAGCTGCCTCCCCTATCCAGAATCCTCCTCCCATCCTTTGTTTCTTTCCTCTCCTCCTTGGGAGGAACAGTGGAGGGCAATATACTCTTCTGTCCTGGCCTAATGCCTCCCCTAGAGCCCCAGGTCCCACCCCCTCCTTATTCCCTGGAGACTCGGCCCCATGACTCTTCACTCTCTTCGGGATCTTCCATCTTCTCCCTTCAACCAGCTCATCCTCAGCAACAAACACCCTCTAGTCACTGCCATCTTGAAAAGCCTTGCTGGTTGGATTTACAGTTGGAAATCCCACCTAGCTAGCACCACTGCCACCGTTGCCACTCCTCGGGCTACTCCTCAGCCCCCTCACTGGCCCTTCAGTGCAGGCATTCCAAAGGGTTCCAGTGTTTCACCTTCTCCCCTCCGCTGACTTCTGCCAACATGCAAATGCTGATGACTCACTAGCCTATGTGGTCATTTGTTCACTCAGCCAACATTTCTGGAGCAACTACTCTATTCCAGACATTGTGTCAGACAGTAGGGACACAATGGTGGAGAAGACATTGTCGCCTGACTCTGCGTGGTTTATAGTCTAGTAATAGGTGTGCTAGAATTGCTAGAGAACGATAGACAGAGAAGGTAAGTAGCAAAGCAAAGTGGAGGTGGTGCTACCTTAGACGAGATTGGCATGAAAGGCCTTCTAGGGGAGGTGATGTTGAAGGGGCACCTACAGAGTGAAAATGAGCCAGGCAGTAAAGAATCAGGCAAAGAGCCTTCCACGCAGAGGGAAGATCAATTTGCAAAGGCCCTGAAATGCAAAGGGTTCAAGGAGTAGAAAAAAGGGCAGTGTGGCTGGAGCATCATAAAGAAAGCATGAAGTGGAATGAGACTGGGGAGGCAAGCATCAGTTAGCACATGCAGGGCCAGTAAGCCACAGTAAAGAGTCTGGATGCTCTTTTTATTTATTTTTATTTTATTTTATTTTATTTTTTTTGAAACGGAGTCTCGCTCTGTCACCAAGCTGGAGTGCAGTGACAAAATCTTGGCTCACTGCAACCTCAGCCTCCTGGGTTCAAGCAATTCTCCTGCCTCAGCCTCCTGAGTAGCTGGGATTACAGGCATGCACCACCACGCATGGCTAATTTTTTGTATTTTAGTAGAGACGTGGTTTCACCATGTTGGCCAGGATGGTCTTGATCTCCTGACCTTGTGATTCGCCTGCCTCAGCCTCTCAAAGTGCTGGGATTACAGGCGTGGCCACCATGCCCGGCCTATTTTTAATTTTTATTTTATTTTATTTATTTACTTATTTATTTTTCTGAGATGGAGACTCTTTCTGTCACCCAGGCTGGAGTGCAGTGGTGCCATCTCGGCTCACTGCAACCTCCACCTCCTGGGTTCAAGCAATTCGCTCACCTCAGCCTCCCAAGTAGCTGAGATTACAGGTATGCGCCACCATGCCTGGCTAATTTTTGTATTTTTTGGTAGAGATGGGGTTTCACCATGTTGGTCAGGCTGGTCTTGAACTCCTGAGCTCAAATGATCCACCCGCCTTGGCCTCCCAAAGTGCTGGGATTACAGGTGTGAGCCACCACACCAGGCCATTCATTTCTTTATTTTTATTTTATTTTAATTAATTATTTATTTGTTTGTTTGTTTGTTTGTTTGTTTATTGAGATGAAGTCTCCCTCTGTTGCCCAGGCTGGAGTGCAGTGGCACGATCTCGGCTCACTGCAAGCTCCACCTGCCGGGTTCACACCATTCTCCTGCCTCAGCCTCCCAAGTCGCTGGGACTACAGGCGCCCGCCACCACTCCTGGCTAATTTTTTGTATTTTTAGTAGAGACAGGGTTTCACCACGTTAGCCAGGATGGTCTCCTGACCTTGTGATCCACCTGCCTCGGCCTCCCAAAGTGCTGGGATTACAGGTGTGAGCCACCGTGCCAGGCCTATTTATTTACTTTTTTGAGACGGAGTCTTGCTCTGTCACCCAGGCTGGATGGAGTGCAGTGGCGCGATCTCTGCTCACTGCAAACTCCGCCTCCCGGTTCACGCCATTCTCCTGCCTCAGCCTCCTGAGTAGCTGGAACTACAGGCACATGCCACCACGCCCGGCTGATTTTTTTGTATTTTTAGTAGAGACGGGGTTTCACCGTATTAGCCAGGATGGTCTCGATCTCCTGACCTCGTGATCCACCCACCTCGGCCTCCCAAAGTGCTGGCATTACAGGCATGAGTCACCGCGCCCAGCCCCAATTTTTTTGAGATAGGGTCTCACTCTGCAGCCCAGATTGAAGTGCAGTAGCACAATCACAGTTCACTGCATCACTGCAGCCTCAAACTTGAGTAGTTAGGACTACAGGCATGTGCCACCCGGCCTGGCTAATTAAAAGAAAAACAAAACTTTTTTGTTTTTTTTTTTTTTTAGAGACGGGGTCTTGCAATGTGGCCCACGCTGGTCTCAAACTCCTGGCTTCAAGCAATACCTACTGCCTCAGCCTCCCAAAGTGCTGGGATTACAGGCGTGAACCACCTACTCTGGCTGCTGTGTGAAGAGCAGATTGCAAAGCAACAGGAGCTGCAACAGGCAGCAAATTTAGGAAGCTATTGTATTGATCCAGGTGGGAAATACAGACTTGCAACCTCTCTTCTGAGAGCTGCCTTCAGATACCCAGCTTTTCTCTGGACATCCGCCCTCCCTCCTGAGTCCCCATCTTTAACTCAGTCCACATCTTTTCACCGTCATCTACTCAATGCCCTAAACTAAAAACCTAGGAGCGTCTTTTTCTCCCCCACTCTCTATTGCATGCAATCACTAACTCCTGTTGACTTTATTCCTAAATTTCCCTGGGATAAATCCTTTTTTTGTCTGTCCCTACTGCTATTGTCCTCATGTGAACTCCATTAAATAGCCTTCTCATGAGTAACCTCTTCCCTTCCCTTATGGGTTGAATTGCGCCCCCTCTCACTCCACCAGAAAAAAAAAAAAAAAAAAAAAAGATTTGCTTATATCCTAATCCCCAGAATGGGACCTTGTTTTTGTAGGGGAGAAAAAGTAATGTCTTTTCCCCACCATTGCAAGGTTCATGACTGACACCCCTATAACAAAAGACAGATGAACAAAAAGAGAAAAGCACAACACATTTATTTTACCAAAGTTTTATATGGCTTGTGAGCCTTCTGAAGTGAAGACCCAGTGACCCAGGAGAAGGTAGAGTAAATTATATCAGGAAAAAGAGAATGGCCCACAAGTCTCTTCTGGAGAGAAGTTTTCTGGCTTCTTCAGTGAGTTGATTACTCTCCCCTTGGACTTACAGTGATGGAACTTATTTGTGAGATGCCTGCCTCCTGTGCTGTTCATCTCAACCTCCCCAGTATCCAGCATACAATATATGTCAGATAATTGCTAGATGAATGGGTGGGTGGGTGGATGGATGGATGGATGGATGGATAGATGGACAGATGAATGGATAGATGGATGAGTGGATGGACAGATGGGTGGGTAGGTAAATGGGTAGATGAGTGGATGGATGGATAAATAGTTAATTCTCCTTTATAACCTACCCAAGACCCTCTCTGTACTTCATTCAGAGTTCATTGTTCTTTCATTTTTGGATTTTTTGTGCCTAATGCCTATGCCATTTCTTTCACTAGACTGTGAACTACTTCAGAGAAGGGTCTGTGTCTGCTCCGTGGTAGCTACCCTTTCAGAGCCAACACTTACAAAAGCGGTGGTGGTGGGGGGTTGTTTTTTGGAGAGGGGGTCTTGCTCTGTCACTCAGGCTGGAGTGCCGTAGCACAATCACAGCTCACTGCAGCCTCAACCTCCCAGGCCCAAGTGATCTGCTCACCTTATCCTCCCAAGTAGCTGGGACCACAAGCATGAAACATTATGCCCATCTAATTTTTTTTTTTTTTTTTTTAGAGACAGGATCTCACTATGTTGCCCAGGCTGGTCGCAAACTCCTGGCCTCAAGCGATCTTCCTACCTTGGCTTCCCAAAGTGCTGGAATTACAGGCATGAATGAACCACCATGCCTAGCCTACAAATGTGGTTTTATTGAGGTTTTATTGAGTCCACACAATAATTCTTTGAAGCAGACACTCAAATATATCATTGAGATGTAATTCACATACCATACAATTCACCTATCTAAAGTGTGCAGTTCAATTGTTTCTAGTATACTTACAGTTGTACAACCATCATCGTGATCGATTTTCTCTTCCTATTTTTTTTTTTTTTTTTTTTTTTAGAAACAGGCTCTAGCTGTGTGAGCCAGGCTGGAGGCTGGAGTGCAGTGGCATAATCATAGCTTGCTGCAGCCTTTAGCTTCTGGGCTCAAAGTAATCTTCCTACCTCAGCCTCCTAATAGCTGGGACTACAGGCATGAACCACAAAGCCTGGCTATCATAATCAATTTTAGAACATTTTCATCACGCCCACATGAACCACCCCCCCAACATCCATTAGCGGTCATTTCCCATTTCCTCCTGAATCTCCCCACCCCAAGCCCTAGGAACTATCAGTCTCCTTCCTGTCTCTAAGGGTTTTCTTCTTCTAGACATTTCATAGAAATGGAATCATACAATATACAGTCTTTTGTGACTGGCTTCTTTCACCTACCATGGTTCTTCATATTGTAGCATGTACCAATACTGTATTTTTTATTGCTGAATAATCTTGCATTGTACAGATATCATAATTCCGTGGGGCTAGAGTGGGGCAGAGTGGGTGGTGGCCGGACACAATAGAGTGAAGCTTCTCAAACTATTTGGGATTTTGTGTGTGTGTGTGTGAGAGAGAGAGAGACAGGGTCTTGCTCTGTTGTCCAGGCAGGAGTGTAGTGGCGTGATCGTGGCTCACTGCAGCCTGGACTTCCAGGACCAAGTTGTCCTCCCACCTCACCACCTTGCCTCATGCCCCAGTGGCTGGGACCACAGGCACGTGCCACCACGCCCAGATAATTTTTCATGTTTTTTGTAGAGATGAGGTTTTGTCATGTTGCTGGGGCTGGTCTCAAACTCCTGGGCTCAAGTGATCCACACACGTTGGCCTCCCAAAGTGCTGGGATTTAGAGGCCTGAGCCACTCATGCCTGGCTGTATTGGGGATCTTGATAAAATGAATATTCCAATTCCATAAGTCCTGAGATTCTGCGTTTCTTTTTTTTTCTTTCTTTCTTTTTTTTTTTTGTTTATTTTTGAGATGGAGTCTCGCTCTGTCACCAGGCTGGAGTGCAGTGGCGAGATCTTAGCTCACTGCAACCTCCACCTCCCAGGTTCAACCAATTCTCCTGCCTCAGCCTCCCGAGTAGCTGGGACTACAGGCGCCCACCACCACACCCAGCTAATTTTTGTATATTTAGTAGAGATGGGGTTTCACCATGTTGGCCAGGATGGTCTCGATCTCCTGACCTTGTGATCTGCCCGTCTCGGCCTCCCAAAGTGCTGGGATTACAGGCGTGAGCCACTGTGTCCGGCCGAGGCGCACTCTTTTCTTTCTCTTTCTTTCTTTCTTTCTTTCTTTCTTTCTTTCTTTCTTTCTTTCTTTCTTTCTTTCTTTCTTTCTTTCTTTCTTTCTTTCTTTCTCTCTCTCTCTTTCTTTCTTTCTTCTCTTTCTCTCTTTCTCTCTCTCTCTCTCTTTCTCTTTCTCTCTCTTTCTCTCTCTCTCTTTCTCTCTTTTTTTCTTTCGGAGTCTTGCTCTGTTGCCCAGGCTGGAGTGCAGTGGTGTGATCTCGACTCATTGCAACCTCTGCCTCCCGGGTTCAAGTGATTTTCCTGCCTCAGCCTCCAGAGTAGCTGGGATTACAGGTGCCCACCACCACGCCTGGCTAATATTTTTGTTGTTGTTGTTGTATTTTTAGTAGAGATGGGGTTTCACCATGTTGGCCAGGCTAGTCTTGAACTCCTCACCTCAGGTGATACACCCACCTCGGCCTCCCGAAGTGCTGAGGCGTGAGCCACCGCACCTGGCCAAGGCTCTTTCTCATAGAAGGCATCCTTATGGTTTTGATCACACTGGTTGCCAAGGTCACTTCCTTCTGGGTGGGCCAGTTCTTTCTGGACATCAAATTGCAAATGAGAAGTCAACATGGTAAGTATGAATTAGAGCAAGAGTAGCTGGCTACTTTTTTTTTTTTTTTTTTGATACGAAATCTCACTGTTGTCAGGCTGGAGTGCAGTGGCGCGGTTTCTGCTTGCAACCTCCAACTCCCTGGTTCAAGTGATTCTCCTGACTAAGCCTCCCGAGTAGCTGGGATTACAGGCACACGCCACCACGCCCATCTAATTTTGGTATTTTTAGTAGAGATAGGGTTTCACCTTGTTGGCCAGGCTGGTCTTGATCTCCTGACCTCGTGATCCACCCTCCTCGGCCTCCCAAAGTGCTGAGATTACAGGCGCGAGCCACCGCGCCCGGCCAGCTAGCTACTTTTGAAGGATGATTTGGTACAGCTGTAAGTGGAGCCTGCTGAGCCATCCTTTTCTCTGGATCTGTTTCTGGGTCAGAGCCAGATCATAGGTCAGGAAGCTAAGCCACTTGCCTGCAGAGCTATCCTGGGCAGCATGCACGTCCCCTTCTCTCCTGAGCATCCCTCTTCCTGCTTTTGGTCATGACTTTCATGACAGGCGCCTGGTCCCAGGTGCTCAGGGACTGGGTTGCTGAACATGCTTCCTGTTGACATGAGATGAATTTATGAGTATGAACTGCTTTGCTAGCAGAGCACTGTGGCTCATGCCTGTAATCTCAACATTTTGGGAGGCTGAGGCAGACGGATTGCTTGAGCCCAGGACTTCAAGACCAAGCTTGGCAACATGGGCAACATAGTGAGACCATGTCTCTTAAAAAATAATAATAATTATTATTTTATTATTATTATTATTATTTGAGACAGAGTGTCACTCTGTCGCCCAGGCTGGAGTGCAGTGGTGCAATCTCAGCTCACTGCAACCTTCATCTCCTGGGTTCAAGCAATTTGCCTGCCTCAGCCTCCCAAGTAGTTGTGGCTACAGGCACACGCCATAACACCTGGTTAATTTTTGTATTTTTAGTAGAGATGGGGTTTCACCATGTTGGCCAGGCTGGTCTCGAACTCCTGACTCCCAAACTGCTGGGATTACAGTAGTGAACCACCGTACCTGGCCAAAAAAAATTTTTTTTAAATTAGCTGGGCATGATAACACACACCTGTAGTCCCAGCTACTCAGGAGACTGAGGTGGGAGGGTCACTTGAGCCCACAAGGTCGAGGCTGCAGTGAGCTGTGATTGTGCCACTGCACTCCAGCCTGGGCAATAGAGTGAGACCCCACTTAAAAAAAAATTTAGGCTGGGCATGGAGGCTCAGGCCTGTAATCCCATCACTTTGGGAGGCTGAGGCGGGCAGATCACGAGCTCAAGAGATTGAGACCATCCTGGCCAACATGGTGAAACCCCGTCTCTACTAAAAATACAAAAATTAGCTGGGCATGGTGGTGCATGCCTGTAATGCCAACTGCTTGGGAGGCGGGAGTAGGAGAATCACTTGAACCCGGGAGGCGGAGGTTGCAGTGAGCTGAGATCTCGCCACTGCACTCCAGTCTGGCAACAGAGCAAGACTCTGTCTCAAAAAAAGAAAAAAAAGAAATGCTTTGTCACCTTTAAGGGCCATCCACAAGAGGCACAATCGTGGAGAGTCTGTGTTAGTTTGGGTCCTCAGAAACAGACACCAAGATGGCGTTAGATGTGCAAGAAATTTATTTGGGAAAATCCTGTAAGGAAAAAGGGAGGGGAATGGAGTAGAAGTAGGTGGGGCAAGGCTTCATACCATGATGCAGGTCTGATAGCTGTGTTAAAGAATAAAATTGTTCAAGGATACTTGTTAAAACATGATAAGGAAGACTTTACTCAGGACCATCTTGCAGTGGGGGAGACTGGGCTCCACTCTGAATACAGCATGGACAAGAGGGAATTGACTGCGAAGGAGCAGGGTAGGGGTCAGTGGATGGAAATTTTCTAAGAGGAAGTATCAGAAGTAAGGAGAATTCTGGCTAAACAGACCTAACAGGATTCTTGTTGAATGCAGGCCTGGGTGATCACACATCACCTCGGGGATGGTGGAAGATAAGGAAGCTGATATCCAGGATTGGTGGGGGGGGTCTGGCTAAACTGACTCAGCAGCGTTCTTTTGTTAAAGCTCGATTTCACAAGGAAGTGCACAGATTGGCCTAGGAGAAGTTTCCGAAGTCTGACTAGGCTAGGCACAGTGGCTCATGCCTGTAATGCCAGCACTTTGGGAGGCTGAGGCGGGAGGATCGCTTGAGGGAGTTCAAGACCAGCCTGGCCAACATGGCGAAACCCCATCTCTACCAAAAAACATAAAAATTAGCTGGGCATGGTGACATGCCCCTGTAATCCCAGCTACCTGGGAGGCTGAGGCACGAGAATTGTTTGAACCCAGGAAGCGGAGGTTGCAGTGAGCTGAAATCACACCACTGCACTCCAGCCTGGATGACAGAGCGAGACTCCACCTCAAATAAAACAAAAAAAAACCTGACTAAAGTTTGGCCAAGCAAAGAATCTTTGTCAGCTTTGCGAAAAAAGTGGAAGAGAAGGTTGGGTACAAAGAGCCTCATACTGTACCAGTTTTTTTTATTTATTTATTTATTTTTTTTTTTTTGAGACGGAGTCTCGCTCTGTCGCCCAGGCTGGAGTGCAGTGGCCAGATCTCAGCTCACTGCAAGCTCCGCCTCCCGGGTTCCCGCCATTCTCCTGCCTCAGCCTCCCGAGTAGCTGGGACCACAGGCGCCGCCACCTCGCCCGGCTAATTTTTTGTGTTTTTAGTAGAGACGGGGTTTCGCCGTGTTAGCCAGGATGGTCTCGATCTCCTGACCTTGTGATCCGCCCGTCTCGGCCTCCCAAAGTGCTGGGATTACAGGCTTGAGCCACCGCGCCCGGCCACTGTACCAGTTTTGAGAGAATCTTGGCCTGGTAGATGAGGAGGTCTCAAGCAATGGATATGTATTAGAAGAGTCCCGTGCCAGGCGGGAATAGGCTGGCATTTATGCTTCCACTATGCTCACCGTTGGCTGGAGTGGCCTGGTGGAAGCTACATGAACATGACAGGGGATCCAAAGGGACAATAGCTATCAATCAAGTACACACCCCACGGCAGCGTCTCTTGAAGGAGTTAGGAGCAGCACACTTCTGTGGCTGCCATACTTTTCTACCAGCTGCCAGGGGCCAGGCCACAAGCAGGTTACTCAACTGCCTGAGCCTCAGGTCTCTCTCTGCAAAGTGGTGATGGAACCTACTTTCCTTGACTGTTGTGAACATTAAGTAAAATGATGCGGCTGGGCGCGGTGGCTCACACCTGTAATCCCAGCACTTCGTGAGGCCAAGTAGGGCGGATCACCTGAGGTCAGGAGTTTGAGACCAGCCTGGCTAACATGATGAAACCCGTTTCTACTAAAAATACAAAAAAATTAGCCGGGCATGGTGGCGTGCGCCTGTAATCCCAGCTACTCAGGAGACTGAGGCAGGAGTATCGCTTGAACCCAGGAGGCAGAGGTTGCAGTGAGCCAAGATTGTGTCATTGTACTCCAGCTTGGGCAACAAGAGGGAAACTCCATCTCAAAAAAAAAAAAAAAAAAAAGAAAAGTAAAAGGATGCATGTATGCCCCAGTAAATGTTAGTTTTTGGTTATTTATTTATTTTTAGAGACAGGGTCTTGCTTTGTCACCCAAGCTGGAGTGCAGTGGTGTGATCACGACTCACTGCAGCCTCAAATTCCTGAGCTCAAGTGGTTCAGTGATCCTCCTGCCTCAGCTTCCCAAGTAACTAGGACTATAGGTGCATGCCACCATGTCTGGCTTATTTATTTATTTATTTATTTATTTATTTATTTATTTATTGGGACAGAGTTTCGCTATTGTTGCCCAGGCTGGAGTGCAATGGCACAATCTTGGCTCACTGCAACCTCTGCCTCCCAGGTTCAAGCAATTCTCCTGCCTCAGCCTCCCGAGCAGCTGGGATTACAGGCATGCACCACCACACTCGGCTAATTTTTTTTTTTGTACTTTTAGTAGAGATGGGGTTTCTCCATGTTGGTCAGTCTGGTCTCGAACTCCCAACCTCAGGTGATCCACCCGGCCTCCCACAGGGTTGGGATTACAGGCATGAGCTACCGCGCCCGGCTCTGGCTAATTTTTTAAATGTTTGTAGAGATTGGGTCTCGCTATGTTGCCCAGGCTTGTCTTGAACTCCTAGCCTCAAGTTATTGTAGGCAGCATTAGAGTTAGAGCAAGAAAATATTTAAGTCTCAACCCACTTTTGCCAGCTTTGTTATCTTGGCCAGTTACTCTACAGGGCTTACAGCAGTGCCTGGCAGGTAGGAAGCACTGTGTAGTAGTGGCTATTTATGTCATTATTTCCAAATAATAGTATTGGGTCAATTACTTCTGGGAAAGGTCATACTGTAGAATGGCATTCAAGGACCCCTGCAAGATCTCAACTTTACTTTTCAGTTGTCTTCCTCACTAGACACATGCACACACACATACACACTTCTGAGTTCTAGTCCTATTCAGCTGCTCACAGCAACCTTGAACATGTCACATTGTAATAATATAGTATAATTATCCACTGTCGATTAAATGCTTACTGTGTGCCTAGCACCATGTAAAGGTTTACATATAGGCCGGGCGCGGTGGCTCAAGCCTGTAATCCCAGCACTTTGGGAGGCCGAGGCGGGTGGATCACGAGGTCAGGAGATCGAGACTATCCTGGCTAACATGGTGAAACCCCGTCTCTACTAAAAATACAAAACACTAGCCGGGCGTGGTGGCGGGCGCCTGTAGTCTCAGCTACTTGGGAGGCTGAGGCGGGAGAATGGCATGAACCCGGGAGGCGGAGCTTGCAGTGAGCCAAGATCACGCCACTGCACTCCAGCCTGGGAGCACAGCGAGACTCCGTCTCAAAAAAAAAAAAAAAAAAAAAGGTTTACATATATTATCTTATACCATTTCTAACCCACTGATGAGGAAACTAAGGCCAAGGACTGGGAAATGACTTACCCAAGCTCATAAATGACTTGTCTGCCTCTGGGCTTCTATTTGCAGAATGCTCTCCCCACTTCCACTCCAAAACACTATCTTCCTGGCCAGGCATGGTGGCTCACACCTGTAATCCTAGCACTTTAGGAGGCTGAGGTAGGAGGATCTCTTGAGGAGTTCGAGATCAGCCTGGACTACATAGTGAGACCCCGCCTCTACAACAACAACAACAACAACAACAAAAACTATCTTTTTCTAAAGGTCCAGCTCCATGGTCACCTCCAGGAAGCCTTCTCTGATCACCACCCTTGGTACAGATAATCTGTCTCTTTCGCCTGGAGCCCCTGTCTGCGGCGCCCATCTCCATATGCCTTGGGATGTGATAATTGATCCAGGTGTCAGTTGGTCACTACACTGTGACCAATTCCAGGAAAGGAATAATGTCTTACTCATCTTTGTAGCCGGTGTACAGCCTGGGGACCTGAACAGGAGAACAGCAGTTATGAATCTCCTCGTTCATACCCCTGATCTCCACAGATGATGGATTTTCTACATTTGTTTCAGCTTTTAATACCAGGTTCTGGGCCGGGCGCGGTGGCTCATGCCTGTAATCCCAGCACTTTGGGAGGCCGAGGCAGGCGGATCACGAGGTCAGGAGATCGAGACCATCCTGGCTAACACCGTGAAACCCCGTCTCTACTAAAAATACAAAAAATTAGCTGGGCACGGTGGCGGGCACCTGTAGTCCCAGCTACACGGGAGGCTGAGGCAGGAGAATGGTGTGAACCAGGGAGACGGAGCTTGCAGTGAGCTGAGATCGCACCACTGCACTCCAGCCTGGGCAATAGAGCGAGACTCTGTCTCAAAAAAAAAAAAAAAAAAAAAATACCAGGCTCTTGGTCATGCCACACACACATTTAGTCCCGGTTTGAGGTCTGAAAATGATCTTGACACATAGCAGGTGCTCAATAAATGGTGGTGTCTTCATTCGTTTTGTGCTGCTATAACAGAATATCACAGATTGGGTAGTTGATGAAGAACAGAGATTCATTTCTCATAGTTCTGGAGGCTGGGAAATCCAAGACTGAAGGGCCTTCATCTGGCCAGGGCCTTCTGTCATCCCATGGCAGAAGATGGAAAGATGAGGGACGAGGAAGTATGTGGTGGGGAGGGAAAGGGCTGAGCTCTTCCTTTTATTGGGAACCCGCTCCTTTGATAACAGCATTAATCCATTCATTAGGGCAGAGCCCTTTTGACCCAACCACCTCTTTTTTTTTTTTTTTTTTTTTGAAATGGAGTCTTGCTCTGTCGCCCAAGCTGGAGTGCAGTGATGCGATCTCGTCTCACTGCAAGGTCCACTTCCCAGGTTCACGCTATTCTCCTGCCTCAGACTCCCGATTAGCTGGGACTATAGGCGCCCGCCACCACGCCCGGCTAATTCTTTGTACTTTTAGTAGAGACAGGGTTTCACCGTGTTAGCCAGGATGGTCTCGATCTCCTGACCTTGTGATCCACCTGCCTCGGCCTTCCAAAGTGCTGGAATTACAGGTGTGAGCCACTGTGCCCAGCCTGCTCTCCATTCTTTTTTTTTTTTTTTTTTTGAGACAGAGTCTCCCTCTGTCCCACAGGCTAGAGTGCAGTGTTGCAATCTCAGCTCGCGGCAAGCTTGGCCTTCCGGTTTCACCCCATACTCCTGCCTCAGACTCCTGAGTAGCTGGGACTACAGGCGCCTGCCCCCATGCCTGGCTAACTTTTTGCATTTTCAGTGGAGACGGGGTTTCACTGTGTTAGCCAGGATAGTCTCGATCTCCTGACCTCATGATTCACCTGCCTTGGCCTCCCAAAGTGCTGGGATTACAAGCGTGAGCCACTGCGCCCGGCTGCCTGGTCTGTATTCTTTTTTTTTTTTTGGACGGAGTCTTGCTCTGTCACCCAGGCTGGAGTGCAGTGGCGCCATCTCGTCTCACTACAAGCTCCGACTCCCGGGTTCACGCCATTCTCCTGCCTCAGCCTTCCGAGTAGCTAGGACTACAGGCACCCGCCACCATGCCCAGCTAACTTTTTGTATTTTTAGTAGAGACAGGATTTCACCGTGCTAGCCAGGATGGTCTTGATCTCCTGATGTCATGATCCACCTGCCTTGGCCTCCCAAAGTGCTGGGATTACAGGCATGAGCTACCGTGCCCGGCCACCTGGTCTCTATTCTTAAAAGGACTTACTGAGCCCATCACACAGGTGGGGAGGCTTGGAGATGTGACGACCACTGTCTAAAGTTGTGCAGCCTGTCTTGGTGCTTGGGCCAGACCTCTAGGATCTCAGAGACCCTGTCTCTGGACAAGGAGAGTCTTCCTCCCTGAGCGGCAGAGCCGTTGTTGCTTATAGGAAATCGAGCTTTTGCGGGTAGAATTGGCCTCTTGCTGGGTGGATGGGGCTGGGGTTTCCTTGCTCTTACCTTCAGGTTCAAAGCTTTTTTCAACACACACTGCTTGTCTCTCTCTCTGTCCAAGAAGAGGTTGTTCAGTGAACGTTTAGCTCATAGTTCTGTCCCCAACACCCAGAACAGAGAGAACCTGGCTCTTAGGAATGCCACATAAGTTTGCTGAGTGAACAAACAAATGATGCCGGAAGGCAAAGCTCTTACATTTCTGCTACATGTAAAATCTTCAGCTTTCAGGAGGCTGAGGCAGGAGAATCGCTTGAACCTGGGAGGCGGGGGCTATGGTGAGCCGAGTTCGCGCCATTGTACTCCAGCCTGGGCAACAAGAGCAAAACTCCATCTCAAAAAAAAAAAAAAAAAAAAAATCCTCAGCTTGAGAGAGCAGCCTCTATATCCATCTCCCCACCTTGAAGTTCTTCCTTCTTCCTCTTCCCAACCCTGAACATATTCTTTCTCTCGACATGTCAATACCATCTCTCAAGTGTAGACCCACCGAGAATAGGTTCAGCCCCAGTGGGGGAGAAAAAAGTCATGTCCCTTCCCACCGCAGCAAGGGCAGATTTGTACTGATGTGCACAAGCCTCCTTTCAGATCACTGGCCTGGTTACTTGTCCAGCCTCTTCCTACCCTACTTTTTGTCCCATGAAGGCCTGTTTAGATTTTGCAGACCTGGCGTCTGGGTTGCTCCTCTGGTGGCTTTGCATATCTTTCCCCTCTAAGACTAATTAAGTGATAACCTTGTGTTTAGATGCAAGGAATCTAAATGGTTTTGATTTCCCAGAAACTTGGGAGCTGTCCTTGACTCCTCACTCTCTCACCTCCTACATCCAATTAATCAGAAATCATACTGTCTAAATATGTCCCTAATTGACACACTTCCTACCACCTTAGCAGCCATCACCTCGTAGGTCTCCTTGTACCTATCCTGTAATCCTTTTTCATTTGCAGTCAGACAGGTTGTTTTTTTTTTTTTTTTTTTTTTTTTTTTGTGAGACAGAGTCTCACTTTATTGCCAGGCTGGAGTGCAGTGGTACGGTGTCGGCTCACTGCAACTTCCTCCTCATGGGTTCAAGTGATTCTCCTGCCTCAGCCTCCTGAGTAGCTGGGACTACAGGCACATGCTACCATGCCCAGCTATTTTGTATTTTTAGTACAGACGGGGTTTCACCATGTTGGCCAACAGGGTCTCAATCTCCGCCTCGGCCTCCCAAAGTGCTAGGATTACAGGTATGAGCCACCATGCCCAGCCTAGGTTTTTAAAAAATGTAACTTGAGGGGGCCAGGTGTGGTGGCTCACGCCTATAATCCCAACACTTTGGGAGGCCATGGAGGGGAGGATCGATTGAGCCCAGGAGTTCGAGACCAGATCGACCACATCTCTACCAAAAATAAATTAGCAGGGTGTGGTGGTGTGTACCTGTGGTCTCAGCTACTCAGAAGGCTGAGGCAGGAGGATCGCTTCAGCCTGGGAGGTCGAGGTTGCAGTGAGCCATGATTGTGTCACTGTACTCCAGCCTGGGCAACAGAGAGAGACCCTGTCTGAAAAAGAAAAAAGTAATTTGGGCTGGGCACAGTGGCTCACGCTTGTAATCCCAGGACTTTGGGAGGCTGAGGCGGGTGGATCACGAGGTCAGGAGATGGAGACCATCCTGGCTAACACAGTGAAACCCCGTCTTTACTAAAAACTATAGAAAATTAGCCAGGCATTGTGGTGGGCACCTGTAGTCCCAGCTACTCAGGAGGCTGAGACAGGAGAATGGCCAGAACCTGGGAGGTGGAGCTTGCAGTGAGCCGAGATGGCCCCACTGCACTCCAGCCTGGGTGACAGAGTGAGACTCCGTCTCAAAACAAAACAAAACAAACAAACAAACAAACAAAAAGAAAGAAAGAAAGTAATTTGAGTGAAGGCACTTTGCTCTTAAAATCCTGTAGCTTGGCAGGGCATGATGGCTCACGCCTGTAATTCCAGCACTTTGGGAGGCCGAGGCTGGTGGATCATGAGGTCAGGAGATTGAGACCATCTTGGCTAACATGGTGAAACCCCGTTTCTACTAAAAATACAAAAAATTAGCCGGGCTTGGTGGTGGGCGCCTGTAGTCCCAGCTACTCAGGAGTCTGAGGCAGGAGAATGGCGTGAACCCGGGAGGCGGAGCTTGCAGTGAGCCGAGATCGCGCCACTGCACTCCAGCCTGGGAGACAGAGCGAGACTCCGTCTCAAAAAAAAAAAAAAAAAAAAAAAAATCCTGCAGGTTTACCCTTTGATCTGAGGATAAAGTCCTAAGTGTTTTAAGGCCATCTCTTTCATTTCCCACAACTCCACAGTTTGTCTCCCTCAGGGCTTTTTTTTTTTTTTTTGGTCTCAACGCCTGACCTCAGGTGATCTGCCCGCCTTGGCCTCCCAAAGTGCTGGGATTACAATTACAGGCGCGAGCCACCATGCCCGGCACTTAGGGTCTCAAACGCCTGACCTCAGGTGATCTGCCCGCCTTGGCCTCCCAAAGTGCTGGGATTACAATTACAGGCGCGAGCCACCATGCCCGGCACTTAGGGCCTTTAAAGATGCTGTTCTCCCTGCCTTCATTTAAGGACTCCCCCTCCTTTCTTTTTCTTTTACTTTTTTTTTTTTTTTTTGAGATGGAGTTTCACTTTTGTTGCCCAGGCTGGAGTGCAATGGCGCGATCTTGGCTCACTGCAACGGACCTCCCGGGTTCAAGTGATCCTCCAGCCTCAGCCTCTGGAGTAGCTGGGATTACAGGCATGCGCCACCACACCTGGCTAATTTTGTTTTTTTAGTAGAGATGGGGTTTCTCCATGTTAGTGAGTCTGGTGTCGAACTCCCGACCTTAGGTGATCTGCCTGCCTCAGCCTCCCAAAGTGCTGGGATTACAGGCATGAACCACCGCGCCTGGCCTCCCCCTCCTTTCTTAGTACAAATACAACTTGATAGTAATAGCTATTAACATTCATCCAAGGCCGGGCAAATGGTGGCTCATGCCTGTAATCCCAATACTTTGGGAGGCTGAGGGGGGCAGATTGCCTGAGCTCAGGAGTTCGCAACCAGCCTGGGCAACACGGTGAAAACCCGTCTCTACTAAAACACAAAAAATTAGCCCAGTGTGGTGGTGTGTGCCTGTAGTCCCAGCTACTAGGGAGGCTGAGGCAGGAGAATCACTTGAACCTGGGAGGTGGAGGTTGCCGTGAGCCGAGACTGCGCCACTGCATTCCAGCCTGGGTGACAGAGCGAGACTCCATCTCAAAAACAAAAAAAACAAAAAAAAACTAAACAATTTCTATGTATTTATATGTATTAGTTTATTCTCACAATAACCCTTTTAAGTGTTAATAAGGTTTATTAGTACAGTTCAGATGAGAAATTTGAGGGTCAGAGATGTGAACTAGCTTGCCCAAGGTAATATAGGTAATAAACTCCCCTGCTAGACAGTAAGCTTCATGAGGTCAGAGCTTGTGTGGGTTTTGGTCATCTGTGTCTAGTATTCATTTGTTTATTTAACAGATATCTAGGCCAGGTGCAGTGGCTTATGCCTGTAACCCCAACACTTTAAGAGGCCAAAGTGGATCGCTTGAGGTCAGGAGTTTGAGGTTGCAGTGAGCTATGATCATGCCACTGCATTCTAGCCTGGGCAACACAGTGAGACTTTGTTGCTTCAAAAGAAATACACACAGGGGGGTGCGTGGCTCATGCCTGTAATCCCAGCACTTGAGGAGGCCGAGAGGAGTACATTACCTGACCAGCCTGGGCAACATACTGAAATCCCGTCTCTACTAAAAATACAAAAAGTAGCCGGGCGTGGTGGTGGGCACCTGTAATTCCAGCTACTTGGGAGGCTGAGGCAGGAGAATCACTTGAATCTGGGAAGTGGAGGTTGCAGTGAGCCAAGATCATGTCACTGCATTCCAGCCTGGGTGACAGAGCAAGTCTCTGTCTCAAAAAAAAAAAAAAAAAAGGTCAGGCGTGGTGGCTCACCCCTGTAATCCCAGCATTTTGGGAGGCTGAGGTGGGCGGATCACGAGGTAAAGAGATCGAGACCATCCTGGCCAACATGGTGAAACCCTGTCTCTACTAAAAATACAAAAATTAGCCAGGCTGGTGGCGTGCACCTGTAGTCCTAGCTACTTGGGAGGCTGAGGCAGGAGAATTGCTTGAATCCGGTAGACAAGAGGTTGCAGTGAGCCGAGATCGTACCACTGCACTCCAGCCTGCCAATAGAGTGAGACTCCATTAAAAAAAAAAAAATAGCCAGGTGTGCGCATGCCTGTAATCCCGGCTACTTGGGAGGCTTAGGCATGAGAATTGCTTGAACCTGGGAGGCAGAGATTGCAGTGAGCTGAGACTGCGCCACTGCACTCCAGCCTGGGTGAGAGAGGAAGATTTCATCCCCAAAAAACAAGAAAATACACATACACACAAATATATATTGAATATTTGTTTATTTATTTATTTAATTTTTAGCAACAGAGTTTCACTCTGTTGCTCAGGCTGAAGTGCAGTGATATGATCATAGCTCACTACAGCCTTGAACTCCTGGCCTCAAGTGATCCTCCTGCCTCAGACTCCCAAGTCGCTGAGACCACAAACATGTGTCCCCACACCCAGCTAATTAAAAGAAAAGTTTTTTGTAGAGATGGGGTCTCACTCTGTTGCCCAGGCTGGTTTCAAACGTCTGGGCTCAAGCAATCCTCCTGCCTCAGCCTCCCAAAACACTGGGATTATAGGCATGAGCCACTGGGCCTGGCCAGTTACTGAACATTTAGTACCTGCTATGTTAAGCACTATTCTAGATTCCTGTTCTTGTGAAGGTTATATACCAGTGTGGAAAAGATAGATACTAAACAGGTAAACAGATATAGGAACAACATAATTTTGGGTAGGAATAACAGGCTTGAAGACAAGAAGACAAGTTGGTGTGATAGTGATTAACAATGTTGACGGCTACTTGAGACCACAGGGGGTCTAGGAAGACTTTCCTGAGGAGGGAATCTATAGAAGGAGCACTCCCATAAATGTTCCTTTTTGTTTTGAGACGGAGTCTTGCTGTGTCGCCTAGGCTGGAATGCAGTGGTATGATCTCAGCTCACTGCAACTGCTGCCTCCTGTGTTCCAGCGATTCTCTTGCCTCAGCCGTCCAAGTAGCTGGGACTACAGGCGCATGCCACCATGCCCGGCTGATTTTGTATTTTTAATAGAGATGGGGTTTCACCATGTTGGCCAGGCTGGTCTCGAACTCCTGACCTCAGGTGATCCTCCCACCGCAGCCTCCCAAAGTGCTGGGATAACAGGCGTGAGCCACCGTGCCAGCCAATGTTTCTTGATTTAATATACTTAGTAGAATATAAACTCCATGAGAGAGGGAGTGACTTCTGGTCCACCATGGTATCTCCAGCCCCTGTATTGACATTGACATACAGTAGACTCAGATTAACCATTTATTTGAATGAATTAATATATAAATACACATATTTCTTCAGTCATTTACTTAAATTAGTGCTTTTGAAGGGGGATGTCTGTTTGCCTTTTGGCAATTTCTGTTTTTGGTTGTCACAGTGATGGCAAAGTTGGTTCCTGGCACTTATGGAAGAAGGGATGCTATATATCTTGCAATGTGTGTGGACAGTCCCATATAACATAGTCCCATAAAGTGATATGACCTTTTTTTTTTTTTTTTTTGAGGCGGAGTTTCACTCTTGTTGCCCAGGCTGGAGTGCAATGGCACTATCTCAGTTCACTGCAACCTCTGCCTCCAGGGTTCAAGCGATTCTCCTGCCTCAGCCTCCTGAGCAGCTAGGATTACAGGGGTTTCTTCATGTTGGTCAGGCTAGTCTCGAACTCCCGACCTCAGGTGATCCACCTGCCTCGGCCTCCCAAAGTGCTAGGGTTACAGGCTTGAGCCTGGCAAGTGATATGACTTTCAAATGACCTGCCAGACCCTCATGCAGATGAAAAGTCTTTTTATAATTATCCAAGCGTATAAGAAACTTTAAACATAGGAGTAGAAAGTATTTCTGTGCCCTTAAATACAAACTAAATGTCCGGGAATGCCACCAGCATGTCAATAGAAGGGATGCTTGTGTTTGGTTTCATTGAAGCTTTACCAAAATGTGCTCATCTTTTCAGAAAGTCCCATCACCCATGGATACTGCTTGCATTTCCAGCTCTTGACGATTCTACCTCTAGGCCAACAGTATTCTGAAAACTTCACAAACATTTACCTATTGGACCACCTATTACTTTAACTTATTTTATGTCACCTTCATTTCACAATTAGGCTTACTATCTAATTTTTTTTTTTTTTTTTTTTTTTTTTTTGATGGAGCCTCGCTTTGTTGCCCAGGCTGGAGTGCCGTGGCTCAATCTCGGCTCACTGCAAGCTCCGCCTCCCGGGTTCAAGCGATTCTCCTCCCTCAGCCTCCTGAGTAGCTGGGATTACAGGCGCGTGCCACCACGCCCGGCTCATTTTTTGCATTTTTAGTAGAGACTGGGTTTCACCTTGTTAGCCAGGATGGTCTCGATCTCCTGACCTCATGATCCACCCACCTCGGCCTCACAAAGTGCTGGGGTTACAGGCGTGAGCCACTGCGCCCGGCCCCATACCATTTAATTTTAAACCTCATGCGTGTGTGCGAGTTAAATGGCTTCTAGGTTCCATTCCCGGGTGATGGGTGGGAGAGTCTTAAGATTCATTGGTTATAGAAAGGGGCCCTGGGGGTCTCCTGCAACCGCGAGCTTGGGCGGTCCTCCGCGCGCCAGGGGTCGCTGTGGCGCCGCGCGGCCGCGCCGGGTCGCTCTCGCGTGGCCGCCCCGCCTCGGGCCCCCGGGCCGAGTGGGCGGGCACGACTGCGCCCAGGTCGCGAGGCGCCCTTCGACCAGCAGCGCCCGGGGCGGGCGGGTATAAATGGAGCGGTGGCTCCCTCGGCCGCCTCTCTCCGCCCCGGGTCGCTGCCGCCTGCGCCGCTTTCGGGCTCCGCAGCCTGAGGAAAAAAAGAGAAAAAGATAAAAAAAATCCGAAAACGCTTCAAAATCCTGAAAAAAAAAAAAAGGAAAAGAAAAAGCGAATCCTCCTCGGAGAACCCGCGGGGAAGTCACTTTCGCACGCTTCCGGCCTGCCCCGCGCCCGCCGCCGCCGCGCTTGGCGTCCGTCGGTCTCCGTCCATCGGTCCGGGGGTGAGCCGCTCGCCCGGCCCGCCGCGCCCTCCCCACGCTCCGGCCCCGAGCCCCGCGCCGGCCCCGGCGCACCACGTGTCCGCGCTGCCCTTCGCCGCCCGCCCGGGGCTCGCCGAGTCGGCGCCCACAAAGATTTGGTTTCCCTCTGCCCCGGCGGTTGTAATCTTAAACCGCCGGAGCCCGAGGCCTATATTTATAGAGAAACGCGTGTCCCCGGGGCCGCCGTGGGTAGCGTCCGGTCGCCTATTAAAGGATTTTTACCGTTCGGAAGGGGATTCCCCGTTTAATTTTTTTCCTACTTTGATTTTTTGAAATTTGGAGCTTCGCACCAGGACCGCGGAGAAGTGCAAAGTCGTGGGGAGGGCCGTATTGTGCGGAGAGCCTTTTGTCTGCGGTGCCGCGGCTGTGGGAGCCGGCCCCCGCCTCCGGTTTCCGTCCCATCTCCGAGCCCGCCGACTCCAGCTCGTCCTCGCCGCCCCAGTGCCACCTGTGAGCCGCGGCGCGGGCCCGGGCTCTGAGGGCGCCCCTTTTGTCCTGCGGCGGGCCCGATAAGAAGTCCTCCTGGCGGGGCTCGGGGTGGTGGGGGGCGGGGAGATGAACGCTGCGGCCAGCAGCTACCCCATGGCCTCCCTGTACGTGGGCGACCTGCACTCGGACGTCACCGAGGCCATGCTGTACGAAAAGTTCAGCCCCGCGGGGCCTGTGCTGTCCATCCGGGTCTGCCGCGATATGATCACCCGCCGCTCCCTGGGCTATGCCTACGTCAACTTCCAGCAGCCGGCCGACGGTGAGTAGAAGCTGTGCCCACACGTGCGTGGGAGCCCGGCGGACCCCGGGAGTCGTCTTCTGGCAGGGCCCTCCTGCCAAGGAGGGCAGCATCACGACAGCATGTTGCCACCGAAGCTTGGAGCAGGGTGCAGAGATTGAGAACGCAGATCTGGCATCAGATGACTCGAGTTTCAATCTTGTTTCTACCACTTGCTAACTGGGTGACCTTGGGCTACTTACTGGTGTTGCTGGTAGTGGGGTTGGAAACCAAGGAAACTGTAAAACAGGATTAGAGTGAAGCCACTGGCATTCCACTGTGTGTGGTCCTTGTCAGTGGGGCTGGGCTGTTACAGACCCTTGCTTGTGCCCTTCACAGGCTGGCCAAAAAGGAGGGACGTTTGAAACACAATTCCCCGCAAAAGTTCTACATTGTAGAGCTCCTGCCCGCTCTGCCACCTTTACTAACCTTGACTACCTGATACTGTGCTGATAAAGGATGGGTCAGGGCAGGCAGGAAGCAGGGGGAAGGTTTCTGTGCGTTAAACTAGCAGAGATTTAGGTTAGTGCCACAGGAGCTGCGTGTGCCAGGCCAGTTCCTTAGTCTGTGTGTTTGCCACTGGAGTGGAGAAGTGCTTTGCGCTGGACAAATGGTATCCAGGCTCTGTGCTGTAAAGAGTGTTGTGGAGGTAATTTGGGGAAGCGTCACTTGAAAATCTGGTGGCATTTGTCACCTCAGCTGTAACAGTGGTTTGCACTCGTCAGAGCCCTTTTACTTCATTTAATCTGAAGAAAATGGGACTCCTGAGAAGGAAAAGGAATGCAAAAAGTTGGAAACCAAGTTGGGACTCCCAGCACAGTGCTCTGCCACCTCAGATTGTGGCCTTAGCATGGAGAGAGGTATGTTGCAGGCGTGGCAGGAGTGAGGCCAAAGGAAATCTGATCAGAGGCTGCACGTGACTCCAGATTAGAAGGGAACAACTGCAGAGATCATTACTGGGAGAAACAAGCCATGCTATGGCAAAGGATCTCCAGGTCGCTAGTTTTGAGGTCCCCACTTTGTTTTCTGTCTGAGGCCCAGAGTTACTACTTGCCCAGGTTGCAGCTGAGACCAGAGAATTGGACATGTTAAGAGGAACTAGGTATTGCTACCGTCAACCCAGTATGCTCCAAGCTGAGTTCTGTCTATGGCTATAGGAGCGCAAAGAAGGTAGCTGAGTGTGGTCTTTTTAAGGGATAATGTACCACATTAGCTGTTGTCTGCCTTCTTGACTTTTGAACAAAAGTCATGTCACTTAGAGATAGCAGAAGCCATTGGTCAGTGTGTCTGCCAACACATACTTCTGCAGGACTTCTCCCTGCTATAAATAAGTGCAGCCAGATTTGTCAGACTAAGCCAGCTTGCCTTGTGCAGTGCTGTCTGGAAATAGACGAGGAGCTGTGTTGAAATGGGCTCCTTTACTGCTAATTAATGAAATAGTTTGTGATCCCAGCTATCTATCTCTGATAGCCATCACAAGCAAACTCCTCCTTTCCTGGACTGTTCCTGACTTGGATCTGTCTTGTCATCTCCCCTTTTCCCAACTGCCCCCCATACAGATGAGCCCACCTTCTGAAGGGGGTGGGGAAGTTTGTTGGAAATAATGAGTGAAAATAAATTCTCCTGGTTAAAGAAACAGTTGAGCTTGTGGAGCGTCAGAGTTGGGGAATTTTGCCCCCTCCTTAAGTGAGATGTTGCCTTGAGGCAAGGAGCAGATTCCACTGCTCTGACCCTGTCTAAATCCCCTCATGGAGGAGGTTCTGGGTAATGTCACCGATAGGAGATGTCGTCACAGCCTTAAGGAAAAGTGGCCACCAGATCTGGGGATCCTTGTTGCGATTAGTGATGAGAAGTGTTTTGGCTGGCAGGTGGTGGTATATTTTAGCTTCTGGTTCTTTTTGTTGATGTTTGTTTTCGCTCTTGTTGCCCAGGCTGGAGTGCAATGGCGTGATCTCAGCTCACTGCAACCTCTGACTTCCGGGTTCAAATGATTTTCCTGCCTCAGCCTCCTGAGTAGCTGGGATTACAGGCGCCCACCACACACCCAGCCAATTTTGTATTTTTAGTAGAGATGGGGTTTCACCATGTTGGTCAGGCTGATCTCGAACTCCTGACCGCAGGTGATCCACCTGTTTCAGCCTCCCAAAGTGCTGGGATTACAGGAGTGAGCCACCATGCCCGGCCCAGCTTTTGGTTCTTTAAATTGTCTCTGGTGCACATATGGACTTAGTTGGAAAGCTACAGAAGCTTTCCAAGGCACTGGATGGGGAAGTTGGTTGGGCACTCAGGGTAGCTGAAGTCCTAGAATTCTACAGAACTTCGATTAAGGCTTCAAAAGGTAGGTGCCGGGCCTACCATCTGCGTGCTGTCTGCTTAGGCAGAAGGTATGGTGGTTTAATCCTTGTTGTGATAGTACAGAGAACTTTTCCATGTGTGATCAGTTGTATCCATTTTGGTGATTGGATTTTTATTCTCAGAAACTGAAAATAAAAGAAATTGGACTGAATTCTGAATTCAGGGATAGCACCTTTTTTTTTTTTTTCCCAGATCATTTGCTCATACGTTTAGTTGCTTGTCTCCGTAGATGGATTGCAGACTAAATGACTTGATAACTTTGATGCAATACCTCACTGAAAAATAAATCAGAGTGGCTCAAGCCTGTAATCCCAGCACTTTGGGAGGCCGAGACGGGCGGATCACAAGGTCAGGAGATCAAGACCATCCTGGCTAACACGGTGGAACCCCGTCTCTACTAAAAATACAAGAAAATTAGCCGGGCGACGTGGCGGGCGCCTGTAGTCCCAGCTACTCGGGAGGCTGAGGCAGGAGAATGGCGTGAACCCGGGGGGGCGGAGCTTGCAGTGAGCCGAGATCGCGCCACTGCACTCCAGCCTGGG